>NW_010120461.1:5663-32317 GCF_000699245.1 Pterocles gutturalis
AAGCCTTTCAGAAAGTAAAAATTATGCTTCCAACATATAACAATATCTTGTGCAAACATTAGATAGGATTTACTACGTAGCTCAAATGCAGTGCTACCTCTAAGTGATACAGTTTTTTTGTAGGACAGAAGAGGCAGGGCATTGATTCTTTGTAAAACCGTGTAAGGAGTTTGGAACAAGCCCTGAAACCAGGCAAGGGTCTCACCCCAACAGATGTATATGGAATAATTTTCATGCTTTGAGAATGATTCAAGTGGCATTGACTAAATTGTCAGCTGTTCATAGTTCTGATGCAAAATCAGGTACAGCTTGACAGCCAACTTTCATTTTGGAGTTATTTACACTCAGATTTGTCGCAGGACATAAAACTGACGTGGGTTCAAATCCATTCAGATCATACACTGAGATATGTTTGGATGAACAAAATTTCCAGCTTCCCATTGCCTAAGTCTGTACACAATGATTAAGCAAAAACAGTTGGACAAACAATTACTAAAATCAAGCCTGGCGTGACAGTCGAACAGCTTTTTATTCTACAGCAATGACAATCTATTAAAAGAATCTACTAATTCTGTCAAAGACACAAATGGAAGGCTATTTTAGCTCTTTGCTTATACTGCCTTTATTTCTGTCAGTATTTTTTTCTTTTACTGCTTCTCTTATTCTTCTTCATGTCTGCTTGACTAATGAAGTCTAGGTCACCATGGGGAAAAGCCCTCGTTTTCTCTTCTGCATGCCACATCTCCCTATTCCCAAAGCGTACTCCCAAAGTTACCCTGATGTAACTGCTCTGTGCTGATTGACATTTGGAGCAACCAAGACTGAAGTACAGGCAGAGCTCTCTTCTAGGGGTGTGGCAGCCGAGAACTTGAACTTTAAACTGTCTTTTGCCAGTTTATGTTGGTCAAGGATTTTAGATTTCTGAACTGGTTAGACTTCTTGGAGTAGTGAATCGCTGCTGGCACAAAATTTAATAAAGTTTAAATAGTTTAATTCATGAGATTTTGTCTATTGCATGTTATTGGGCTATGACAGGTTAGCTTGCTATTTTTGGTAAGTTAATTTTGTATGAGATATAAAAGTATAATTTGAATGAACAAAACTCATTTCTAGGGTTTCGCAATCTTTGCCTAACATGGGACAAATGCCTTAGGGAGCCAAGGGTTCAGAGATCAGTACGTGTCAATGGAAAGATAGACTTTATTCTAGCTTTAACCTTCAACAACTTGACAAAGACTGACTAGAGGAAGAAGTATACTGTCCATTAAAGAAACCTGAGTAGCACTGCTGGTCTTTGGAGAGTTTCATCTCTATTGTACACCCAAACGCAGCGCACAGCCTTTGGCTGTAGATTTAGCACTAGAGTAATTCCAAAGTCATGGAGGGTTTTGTTCAGGAAACCAGAGTCAAGACTGAGAAATCTTACTAATTCTGTCTATGCAGAATGCATATGGTAGCTGGGAAGTTCCCATCATCAGTGGACTTGTTTGCTATGCCACATATACTGCCGCTGATTTCTTTCTTAAGTACCTATGGGTAGTCTGAGGGACAAAAGAAACTTCAGAGAACAAAGCTCAAAGGAATTACAAACCTCCATCAGCATGATGTGACCATGCACATCTTCATCACTCTAGATATCATATTTAAACATTTATAAAAGCAAATTAACATTTCTGTTTAGTTGCTATACAAGTGCCTACAATTGGCTCATGATTGTGTGTAATTAAGCAATTCTTCTAAACGTTAATCTATCAGTGTATTTCAGTAGTTGCCAGATAATGAAATTGTGTCAAGTATATAGTCTAAAAATTTATTAGGCTTGAATATATGTGCTTGGAGCCATCTCGTGGCCCAGATCTACACTGCAATAAATGTGCTACTGCCCGTACCAGGGCACAGGCAAACCCGGCCGATACCCTCTGCACCCTGGGCATCCCACCCTGCCAAGGCAGCGAGCCCTGCAGACTCCACTGTAGCTGCTTTCAGTGGAATTTGTCTACTGAACCCTGGCTTAGGTGTTTCAAAATATATAATTTATAATCTTGCTTGACTGTGATGGACAGGGACATGTTTTCAGCTGGCACACTACCACACTTAGTTATCAGCATGTTGGTGAAATTTGATAAATCTAAATAACTAAATTCATGTATCTATGAAATTGATATATATTTATGAGCCAATTGACGTTGCAGCATTGTAGCTTTAGTGCTCCATATACTGTGTATATTGTTGTGATGTTACAGTTGTAAAAGCATTAATGCTCCCATAATGAACCTGCGATAAATTCAAGTCTTTAACATTTGCAATATTTAGTATTCTTGTGCAGCATTTAACAGGAGACTGTGACTTAAAGCAGACACCTGCTATCTTTAATCCTAAATAGCAGTTCACGCCAAGAATGGCCTTATTGACTTCAATTAAATGGATGTATAATTACTTTTTTTCTTTTCTTCTTTTTTTTTTTTTTTTTTTTGCTTGCAAACGTAGTAAAAACTTCAACAGTCGCCACAGTCATTTTAAATGACCCTTCACCCAAAAGGGAACATAGTGAAATAGGACAATTAAACATAAGAGGTAAATGGCAGAACAAGCGTGAACAACGTGAGTAGTGCAAAACAACACAAAATGGCCACTTCTTGTATTGTACAGAAGTTGCAAAAAAAATACTCCAAAGTCTGAATATGGCCTGATGGCTTAGTACTCGGTAACCATAAAGGACCATTTGTTCAGGTTTCACTTGGATTTTTTGGAACTATTAACCATTTCCTCTGGATTTTGTGCACTAAGGAAGCCAGAATATTGAAGCTACTCAGGGCAGGATTTTGTTCTAACCCAATTCTATTGGAAATAGCCCCAGGAAGAGCAACATGGGATGAGACAGTGTATTAATACAGCTTCAGACTCCGCATTCCCCTTTAAGGATGCCATGTGTTGCACAGCCTGAGGAATCAGACTCGAACAGCACACTTGAGCGCACAGGGATCTGCATTCCCAGCCCTGGAAGAACACTGTGTTCTGGTGACTGTGCTCACTGCAGTGCTATCCGAGAGCTGCAAAAACAATGCGTCAGGGGTTTCCCAGCAGAAATCATGTTTTATTGCTGTTGTTCTGTGGGCTTCCTCAGCCACCGATCACGTCAGTGATATGTAGGAGGAGAAATGGGATTTTTTTGCTAGATTAGAATGAGACGAGTTTCTAAGCTGTAGCTTTGAGCTACTGCAAAAGTGATTTCTTAAACCTGAGACTAGGAAACAACACCAAGGACTTCATTCCTCTTTAAATTCTGTGGTGGTGTAAGAATGGGTGCATTCATCCATGCTGCAGCAAAAGGAGCAGTTTACTGGATCCTCACATCAATGTCTCACCTCACTGAATGCTGAACCATCCAGTCAATAGCTGCAGAAGTAGAAGCAGCGCTCTTAATTCCATGGCTAATCAGGATACATCGACGGTGTTTTGTCAGACACGTAACACAGGTCAGAGGAGGCCAGAAACATCCTGATTTAGTACCAGTTTCCATTAGTACCACTGAAGGCAGCCTGAAATGAGATTTGAACACTTTATGCGACTTGTGACTGAGGTGGCAAAACTTTGTCCCCCAGCTTGAACCCTGGAATTCGTGCTTCATAGCACTGATCATAGTCATGATTTATGTGCTTGCTTATATACACAAGTCGTTGCTGTCTGGCCCATACAGCATGATGTAGATTTCTGTCAAAGGAAGATACGTGGTTTAATTTGTATCATTTCCAAGATATAGTAAGGATGCATTTTACCAGTAGTCAAGAAGAGGAAGGATAGGGCAAGTCTCAAGGAGTATTGCCTTTGAGAGGCCTAGAAAATGTGTGCGTTAATGCTAATTTTGCACATCTTGCTACAGTTTCTCAAAGTGGAGACTACTAACTGATTAAACAAAGTGGCTGAATCCCAGCTTACAATATAAAGCAGCCTGTGTTCCAAGCCGGTTTGATCACCAGCCATTAATGTTGCCTAGCAGGGAAAGCACACACCATTTATGTAGTCATCCTGTAGGTCTGGACATCAGCTCTTACATGAGATGGCAAATCTCTTCTCTAGACAAGCCAGAGATTGGCTGCCATATGGAAGTGGAAAATGGTAATGGTTGTCAATAACGATGAACTAAAATGATAGGCAGCTGGTTTAAATTAGGTCCCCTGAGCTTGGCGCCATCCCAGGCTACAGCAGTGTGGATGCTGGCCACTCTAGGTACATAATCAATATTTAGGTTTCATTTTATGAGACAAATGTGTTTCCTCTTAGACTTAGAAAAAAGCGGTTGTGTTGCTGGGCAATTCTCCTTGGGAAAGCCAAAGGCAAATATTAAATATTTATTTGACCTTTAAAACATTATGAAATTTAATGTATTGATTTGTAAATAATGATTATTGAGCAAACCTGCAAGATCAATTCATACATATTTTACTTTCTACAGTTGCAGACAGTTATTAATCAACTAGTTTTAAAAATAAGCTTTTATACTGTTTGATGGCAAAAGGATCTCCTTCTGCTGAGTGACTACCCACAAAAGGATCCTATTGTGGATTCAACCACAAGTGGCATGGTCTTGAAAACGATATCAATTCAAAGTAAATGAAATTGTGGGATTCCTACAGAATTCCATATTCATTGAAATTAGTTCTGTGTATTTATCATAATTAATGTGGTATCTCAGGAGTAATAATGATTGGCTACTTATTGTTGGGTTTTAGGAAAGAACCTAATATCATTCTGAATGTTTAGTCTCCATGAACAAAAAAGAACAAAGCATCATTGTTAGTAATTCAGCCCACAAATACAACAGGCTTTCTGCTAAAGTTTCCAAGGCTTTTAGTGGAAGGCTTGACATGTTCTGTGATCTAATTTGTTCTAGAGGGAATGTTTAACTCAACTTAATTGGAAGTGGGGTACAAGAAAGCAGCAGGTACTTAAGTTCGAGGCTCTTTCACTGGTTTGGCACCGTAAAGTTGCAAAGATACACATTAGCTAAAATCCTTTAAAATCTTTAGGAATGCATTAGGTTAAGCACAGTGGAAAATTCCTGTGTAAGCAGTAAAGCTCTTTTTTTTTTTTTTTCTTCTGTTAGTCTGACTTCACTAATTATTCTGAGAGGTTTTTTTTCTTTGCCTACTGATCTTTTTTGTTTAAAAGAGTGCTGCAAATGAAAGAGAATTGCTACTTTTAGAGGAAGATGTGAAACAACAATATCTTCAAGTGTCTATTTATACAATTTTTACTTGAATAATTCATCTCTCTTTGGTCCCCAGAGTTGTTAATGATAATGTATGAAAGTGGTAAGTAATCGGTTATTCTAGATTTGTGTTGAATATGGCAAAAAGGAATACATGAACACATAAGACTGCTTTCAAATTATTAAAATTCTTAAAAGAATTTTCCTTTCTCAGAATCTTCAGTCTCCTAATTTTGTCTTCCAATCTCGTAATTTTCTTACTAGTTGAACATTGGAACTCATATCGTCTTGTTTTCTGCTAGTAAAAAATACTGAGTATTTTCTAAACAGTGCACATGAAAGATTCATTATTCATATATACCAAAATAGAAAGCTAACTTGAGTAATAATAATGAAAAATGCACATTTTTTCTTTTAGGTTGTTCCAAAGCTGTGGATCCCCATTTTGTCCAACATTCGTGCTGTTTGGACATAATGTTTTGGATACTGACATTCTATCCAAGTTTCCTACACTCAAGTGGCGTAAATTGAAAGAAAGAATTCTTAGAGCCAAATGCAAATTCAATTACCCTTACATTTCAGTCCTCTTTGACTTTCTGATTCTCTTTTTCCATCTCTCTTCTGATTCTTCCCTTTTCTTCTTTTTCTTCTGCAGTCTTTTTAGTTTCTTTTCCTCCTTGAAAGAATTACACCTTTCTCCAGCCCCATTTTCTTGCTCCATGTAATCAAAACATATTTACTGGACTGCAGTACAGAACTTGATGGAGAAAGGGGATAAATTACCAGCTGATGTTTTAATGCTGTTATTGCCATAGTTAATAGGAGTGATCCCTTTCACACTCAAGAACTGGAATTGAGAGAAGTTTAGATTTATAGTTGTACAAAAATATCAAAGCATTCTCACATCAATATAATCCAAAAATAACCTCAGTTTCTTATTATTTCTGAAGTGACTACAACTTGTCCTCCTTTGTAATTTTCTGCAACAACAAAAGCAGTTGAAAGGCTAAGTCTCTAATTCCTGCTAGAGGCAGTGAAAAAAGTTCTTTATATTTGCAGCAGCCAACAAAGAGTTTAGCAGTGTTGTGGAGGAGGCCACTTTTGAACAAGGGAATTGGGTTGTGATTTGTTTCAGCACTGTTTTCAGTCAACGGACTTGGGCTGAAAATTCACATCACTTCTTTCAGGACTACATCCTCTAGATCCTAGCCTAGAGAACATTATTTGGTTTTATTATTTCCTTGCTTTTAAAGGAAGCATCTGTGTATACCATGAAGTTAATATTTCATCGTATATTTATTTTTAATGAGAAGACATTAACTGCAGTTTGACAAGCTGTTCATTGGCATACCAGTGAATCTTCAGTGATCTCTGAAGTATTGACAATGTTCCCACTTATTTGCTACTGTGTTTTTATGACGCGACAATTGTCTTAATTTAATTATTGTGATAATCTGATTAGTGATTTTTTGAGAAGAGCATTAAATTATGTTTACCTTGTTTAAATTTAAATTTACATGACCAGTGATTTAAAAAAGCATAATCTCAGTTTACTGTAAACTCTGAAAATATATTAATGGAAAGATGTAGCAAATATTTCAGAAATAAAAAAACATTTTATAGGTATGAAAGGTTCATTTTTTCATCTGCAAGTACTCATAGGTCATGAACACTGGATATTAGCTCACAATTTTCCTTTCAGGCAATGAGGCCGCAGTCGTTTTCTGCAACCCTGTGAGTTTCACAGAACTGGCAGAAAGAGAAATTTGTGACTTTGGTTTACCAGGCATAATTTGAAGGGAAAGTGCTACGCTGGAGCACATAGTCTTTGAAAAACTGAGACTGTGCTACCTGCTGTCTAGATCGACACTGCAGTACCAGTAATCCAAATTAGCCCAGTTCCAATTTATATCCAAAGCACTTTCAAAAAGTCACGCAGAGCAGGGTTTTTGAAAGTAAGAGTTCACTGCTTTCCAGCTCTGAAGTTATCAGTGGGGGATCCGAGTCCTCCTTTTGTCCTCCAGCAGTAGGTCACAAGGCAGGCATGTGTCTTTGCATCGGACACATGATGGAAAAGAGTCCACAGCACAAGTTTCTGCAAGGAAGAAATCCGTGTTTCTTAATTGTGGCACAGAGCCACAGCTTTGTTTAAATTTTCCGTATCTTTCAAGCTCTCTACAGAATCAGAGCTATGCTAAACTGTCGTCAACAGAATAAAAAAGTGAAGCTAAAGCTTTGCAAGTTTTTTCTTCTAGCCAATAAAGCTATTACAGCAACTTATTTTGTATCTAGAGACAGAAAATAAGGCTCAGAAAATGTATCAGCAGCCAGTCTAGGCATTTAAAGTACATAATTCACTCTTGGAAGTGTAATGTGCCTTGAATAAAGAAATGAAATTTTTAAAAGGCATAAAAAATCAGGTATTTCTTACAAAAATTGTACCTCTGAATAGATGATAATGATACATGTAGATAAAAATGAGAGAGTGAGAGAGAAAAAAAGACTTAAGTTCAGCTCCTAAGATGTGATTGCAGATTGCCATTATGCTTTGAAATTTTAATTGAGTCATCCAGCTCTCTTTCGTAAAGCCCCTTCCACAACAGGCTGAAATTTTCACTGTTCAGGAGATCAGACATAAACAAAAACACAGTCCTGTGCACAGTGGGCACCTGTTTTACACTGACACCAAGCACTATTTATATGAACATTTTAAAATTTAGAGCACTCTCTTCACTCAAAATTGAGTTTGTTTCAAAACAGCTTCAAGCTGTAAGAGACAAAAAAACCCCAAACATTTAAAGCACTTTTTTCTTTGAAGAGCATATCAATTTCAAAGGCATACAAAGCCACCACAGTCTAAATTGAGATGAAGCTCCCAGTTCCTAAACAAAGTACCATAGCCTCTGGGTTTCTTAGCCTTGTAAGAATTACTTGTAATCCTTCAAAGAATTACATAAATATTAAATAACATACTTCATATTACAGAATGTATCATATACCCTATTTTGCATATATACTTATTATGAAAGTAACAGCTCAAATTTTTGAATGAATCAAACCTTGCCATGCCTCATGGGAAAGCTATCTACTATTATTTACAGCAGAATTTTAAATATATCTCTTGCAACATGCCGTAACTTTCGTCATACAGGCTGTCACAGTAAACACTGCAATACCTACTCTCAAAAGCTTGCATTTGGTATTGCCATTGTTAGGACAAAGGCAACAACAACTTTCAGTGTTATTTCAACTCGCGATTAAAATCCTGGGTACTTCATTCTCTCCTCCAAGTCCCAAAGATCTGGGTTCTCTCCCCAGTGACCTGCATGTCTTCAGCCAAGTCAATGACCTTTAGTGGGAGTCAAGAAACTCCAAGGTGGTGCTGAGTTCTGGTTGACCTTCACTGGCCAGAACTTTGAACTGTGAAACATGGACAAAAATATCCCTGTATTTCTAAAGTATTTACGTGTGCTAAACAATCTTAGAGCTTGTGTCACAAGTGGACATTATTTTTAGTAAAAGATAGGAAGATAGGAAGATAGGTTTAATAGATATTTAAAAATGTAAAGCAGAAGTTGTCTTTTATAGGTGTTCAAAATATAATTACAGTAAACATTAAGATTTTGTTTTTAAATTCCTCGATGTTTCAGCCTGCTTGCTTCACCTATTTTTTGAAAAGTCTCTATCAAAACTGAAAAATGCATGTTTTAGGTTCCATTGTTGTTTTCAACCACATCTTGCTTCAGCAAGACTGTGCAGCTAAATGTAGGGATCACTTCAAAAATAAAAGGTGTGTGGGAACTTTATGGGATACTGAAATGGTTTTTTATTTCCCATAACATTTCTTGAGCAAAAAAAAAAAATAAAGAGAAGCTGAGAAACTCTCAAACTATTAATTTCAGGATTGGGCAGAATTGGAAAATTTTAGGGCTAAGGTGCTGGGCTTTAAGCTGTGGTTATATCAGCCTCTGAAAAAGAAAAACAAGTTATGTGGTAAACAAAAAGGATCCCAGCAGAGCAAAATCTTACTGTAACATCTGTGTTTATCTTTTAGCTGTTCTGGAGTTCCTTTCGTGAGGAATGCCTGGGGGGAAGTTTTGAAAACAGGTCAATACTCTAATCCTTACTAGTGTGTGTTGCATATGTATATATGTTAACAGATAGCACAGCCTGTTAGGAATGGGGTTGTAGCATGAAGCAGAGCTGAGCATTTGGTGTCTGCTATGTGTATTTGGGAGGGTTGCTGCACACTGTATCCACGCTGGTGCCCTGAACTGAATGCCGGTGAGGGCATTCATTAAATGAGTTTTTATTGAAACTCATTAGATGAGTTTCCAGTTTCCAGATAAGGTGAATCTTCCAGTTTAGTTTCATCCCAAGAAAACTCAGTTTCTGTACTCTGAGGCACTATGACATCAACCAAAATGTAGTAACATGAAATGATTGGGAGAGTCTCTCAAAGAGGGTACTTCTGGTGCTCATGTACCAGACACGACACAGCTGCAGACACCAACTGCAATACTGAATCCAGTAAATGCTTATGTATGGATTGAGGTGCTCAGGTTCCCAAACCTCAGAATGATTTGTCGCTCCACTGGAGAGCCTGGCAGGTTATTTGCTGGAGCTGGCTTGGATACATTTCAAACACTTTTTGGAGCCTCTGCTCACTCTGTGCACTCTTCCACAGAAACCACGCAAGGTACCAGAGAGGGATACCACAGACAGTCCAGCACAGCTGTTTGTCCAGCTGTCATTTGTTCACATTCTACTTCCCTGAATTCCTTTTCCTGTATTTGTCTATTGACCAAATGAGAGTGTGAATGCTAAAATAGATGTCAGAGACAGCTGGAGTAACTATTTGAAGACTTTAAAAAAAAAGCATTTCTCCTCATTTACATTTGTGTTTCCTATGCTCTGTTTTTATAGTGGTTCACTTCTGAAAAAAAGGATGCCTTTATGAGTGAAGAAGAGCCAAGAATTAGACCAGGAAATGGGAATTAAGTTCCAGTGCTATATACAGGTTAATTTCTATTTTCCATCTAACCTTATGCCAAAATCTTGGTTACTGCGTAGCACTGTAACTGCGCCAAAAACTGAGCTGAGTAACTAAAGAGGAAAAAGTTGGTAAGGATTTATTTAGATCTGCTGTTAGTCAATGCATATGTATTCTACTTAGTATTTAGTAACTACAGATGAGCAGGACCAGTTTAAGAAAAACAAGACACCCAGACATATCAAACAAAATACCTGTGGCTGAGATGAGCTTCCATATGGTGTGGGAATTTGTAGCACACACTGGCAAGAATGCGCTGAGTTTAGGGGAACTGACCTGGAAGATCCTGCAACACATTACTGCAGAGCCAGCTGCAAATCATCAGTTCTGGAATCCAGAAGGGAAGCAAGTATGCTGTGTGCAACTGATTGCATGGGCCAACAGTAAAGCTGAGGTAGGAACAGGAGACGACACAAATCCCCAGCATGAAAACCTGGCTTTCAGGATCACATCTCTTGTCAACTTTTGTGACCTGCTATTGACAGCATCCTGGCCCAAAATGGTCAGGAGTCTTCTGAAGGGTGTAAGATCTCAAAGAGACAAGAAACATCTTTTAGAAGTGTGCCGCAACAGAACAGGGCTAAAATTTTTTACCATCTAGTAATAAAAAAAAGTCCCAGGAATCTTTGTTCTGTGATGGTCAGAAACCTGTGTGAGAATTAAATATGCAGCAAGTACCAAGATTACCTCTTTTGCAAAGGGGAAGATCACTCTCGACTACAGAGAGGTTAAAGTGACTGGTCAGAAGTGGCTAAGGAGACCCGAGGAAATCTCTCAAAGAGGTTTAAGTAAAGCCCTGGGATTCAGGGTCCAAATCCCTGAAAGAGGATGGGAACAAATGCTAATGATGAGTTCTAATGCCAATTATAAACGGCATCTTCTGCTCGCTCATGAAAATACATATGGCAGGTACAAGCAACAAGTGAGGTTTTAAAATTATCTGGATTTGTTCCACACAGGAAAAATACATCTTTATTACTTCTTTTTATGAGCTCCACCTCTGGTACCTTGTGCTTAATGATCAGTGGAATGTAACACATCAGTCACTGCTACAAATAGGAGCACAAACAAGCCATATTAGTGTGCTGGTTTATATCTAGTGTGGCTGTTAGTGTAAGCCTCAGAAATGCCTTTTTCTTGCCATGTTAGAAGCTACAGATTACAGTAAGCACATTTTCGACATTTACTCTGTGCATCTTGGCTCGGAGCTGTTGGTGTTTTTAGACTAAAGCCTCTTGCATGTATTCATAACTTAATTCCTTACTGAGACGCTGCAGATGTCTGTCAATGAATGCTTTCTTAAGATGTTGTTACTATTTTAAAAAACGCCTTTGACTTTTCAAATGAGATTACACTTAAGAAATACATCCAAGAATTCTTCCATTTTGCGTTCGTGTAAAAGGGGAGGAGAAAAGTTATGTAGGTGTTTTCTCCCTACTGTTTCTAACCTTTAACATGTTTGAAAATGCAACAGTAAATAAAGCAACCTACCTAAAATGCTTTAACAGCTGCTAAAGTATTTCTATCATTTTTTTGCCCTCCTGCACTAACCCACACACATTTTCATGACCTTCATGGAAAAGTCAGCTGACATGTAACAGCAAGTGATGCTCTTTTGATGCTGTTTTACAGTATTAATTTCACAGGAAGTTCTGTGGAGTTGAACTGGCATATTTTGCTCCTTTATAAATGATTTTTGTAAATATCTATTCCGTTTCTGTGCTACACAAGTGCACAGTAAAATGAGTCCTAAGACTTCATTCACGTTTTTGCACTTGCATACTGTGGTGGGTTGGAGGATGTACAGCAGCTAATCAGCTAATAGAGAGAACAGGAAAATACATTATACATTCTATTGTTAGCACTATTTATCAATCCTATTACAAACGGCTCTTAGAGAATAAAATTAAATCACTGTTGCTGTCTTATATGTTGTTCCTATAATAGACCAGGAAGTTTACATCTATATTGGCAGGTCAGAGAAGAAATGGGAAAGGATTGATTATACAGATGCAGGTTAAAAAAAGGGCTAGTCTGAAAAGCATTTTTAATTTAAATCCTCTTGACTTTCCTAGAAATTGGTGTCCTAAAAAACCCTTAGCTCTGAATGTTTATCCAAGAATCTGAATTCATCGTGGTATTCATATCACATCAATTTTTTGTCTCATATGTTGTGCAATTTCAGATGGTAATTTACACTCCCTCTATAGTCAATGTAAAGAGAGTACCATCTTCAGAGAGAAAGTCATCCTGTCTATTTTTGTTACAGATTTTATGATGGGATAAATTGCTATATGAGGTAGCTCTATGTGGTGATATGGTTGAGTATAATACTATCCAGGAATATAAAAATAAAGGCAGATGCTAATTAAAATATTTTAAGACTTTAGTTATAATGGGGGATAAAAAGTTTTCTCATTTTGTCATTTTTTGTGATTTCACTTTCGCTTTGTTTAAGAGAATTTTTAGTAAGGCTTCAAAATAATCCCGCTGTGAAATACATTTAAAAATATGCATGGATTTTATTCAGTGAAGTAATCTAAATCATAAGGTCGTTATTAAACTCTAATTACCTATTTACATGTACAAGATCTTATATGCTACCTAGTCTCATGATCTTGGCACTAAGAGTGACATTGCATTTGGAAGAGGTATTTCAAGCTGATTTACAACCTCTTGAGAGAGAATGCAGTCAAGCCCAGAGACTTCTGCTGTAGCACAGATTTTAGCAGATCCCAGACCTTACTAGCTACAACTGTGGAAAGGTTAGTTCACAAGTTAAAGGTAATGATTAATTGTCACTGTAAAAGGAGACAGAATTTTGAAAGAGAACTAAAAATTTTTTTTAAGATTGCCATTTTTTGACATCACCCAATTCTTTTCTCTGACAGTGGCACCATTTCAATTTTAAATCTTAAGCAATCACTGCTTCTCATAACTTGTTGCTAAGTTCACAGCCTCTGTTTCTCACCAGGACCCCCAGCTTGCTTCAAATGAACACAAGCCTCTATTTAGGAAGTCTTTCTTTCAAAATCAATGCAACATAAATGCACAGTGGCACCAGGCAGACTCATTTGGAACATGTTATTGTAGGATCCTTAAACCAAAAAGAAAAAAAAAAAAAAAATTTGTTTCTGCTTTTGACACTGCCTATCTGCTTGTCCACTTCTGCAAAAATTTCAGCTTCCCCTCTGTAATGTTCAAAATGTTTCCCTAGTTTCCTGACATTTTAATTCTTTCATTCGGAGTGGCAGTCGTGCTGTTTTCAGAGGTTCCGTTCTTGTCTGCCAAAGGCTAAAAATATGTCTGGTCACCAGTGCATCCAAGGTAATCCTATTCATATGTTGATGGTCCTTGAAAAACCCTTCGTTCCAGCCCGGCAATGCCTACAAGTTACCTAATTCCTTTCAGTTCTGCTTTTCTAGAATAGAAATTTTCCCTTAGTCCTGGCAGCATCAAAGTAAAAGGGTAAAATGAGCCAATGTAGCAACGTTCAAAAAGATGAATGGGCAGAACGAACCATATCCATCTTTCATGAGAGCAGTGCTGAAATTCACCACCCTGTCCTGCAGCCACTGGTTTAAAAATAATGACATTTTTTAACATAGAAACTTGGATACTTTTGTATTCACACCGCAGGCATTAATCCTTCCTTATGGACTCTGCCCTAGCGTGCAGTGATCCAGCAGGTTACAGTGAAGGGGTAGGGAGGGACACAAACAAGGAGAAGAGAAAAGAACATTATCTTTATACTAGAATATTAATTCCTGAACGCTAACGCTCAATATTTGACTTTAATTAAAAGAAAAAATATTCTGGTGAGAGGGCCCAAGCAGATCATCTCCCCTGGCAGGGGAGGATCACGGGTCCTGGACAGCACAGCAAAGGGCTGCCCCGTCCTGCTGGGAGCTGCGCAACAAACCCTGACAAACTGTCTTCACATAGTTAAAAAAAAAAAGCTTTGCTTCCAAAAGACAAGAATGTATTGTGTAAAAATGCAATTAAGGTTATAGCTCTGAAGAAAAATAGTTGTAATACACACATAACTAACTATAAACTCTTAACTATGATAAATCTTTACAGAAATTAGCAGAATTACATAGTGAGCTGTCTAAAGGCTCCAAATGGTTTATTTCTGAGGGATTTGCTCCTCACGTATTGGCTTCCCCAGTAGCAGCTCGGGTCTGCAATGCTACAAAAATCAGTAATGTTCCACATGTGAGCTTCTGTTCATCCCTCCCTTGCCAGGGAGTGAGACTGTGTCAGAAAACATTGGGATCCCACACAAGTGAATGCAGGTGGTGAATTATTGAAGACAAATATTAATATCTGCAGAATGAATAATATATGCTGAGGCAGTGTCTCATTATTTTTCAAACCTCTCTTGTAACTTGACTCATTGCTCTTTGCATGTGAAATTATACTTGTATAATCTACATTACAATCAACTAAGTATTATTTTCAAAAATCCAAATATTAACTCACTTTTTTTTTTTTTTTATACTTCAGAGTAGCACCATGGAATCCATTTGTACTGTGACATTAAAGCTTTTCTGCTTTGTCATATGCAGCTCTAGAAGCACAACTATGTGACAGCTTCCCAATGCAATCTTTCTGTCTCTTCGTGGAGATATAATCCTCTCAGTAAAGATAACATCACTCTGGATTTAAGCTTTTGGCAATGATCCCAGGAAAGAAATTTTGGTAAGGGACTAAATTATGTCAGTATTGAATCATCAGATAGTGAAACATATTTTTAGAACCATACGTGCTGGTACAGCAGAACATGGAAGGAGTTGTCGCATATGAACGTACATTTGTATGAGAGTTTTCCCTTTAAATGGCATCATAACCACATTTTCGAGAATAAACACTACATTTTGTGGTGCAACTGCAGATGCCTAGAGGGTAAAAACCAGGCCATGATCAAATTATTCCATGCACAACATCTCCTAGAATCTGTGACTGCCTCTCCTTAGAACAGCAGCCTGGGTACAGAAAGGTCTGGGAAGACACAAGGTGTTTTTCCTCTTGGGTGTGGAATTTCTTCGGTACTTCACGTTGGCACAGAGCAGAGGCTGGATCCAGTTATGACGGGTGCTTCTGGAGTGTAGTGATGTGAAAACAGGAAAGAGTAGTTATATTTCCATCAACAATAGAAATGTAAACATTTTTATTTGAAGGGATTTTTAAAAATAAGAGTTAACAGAGGGGTTTAACATACTCTATTTTAACAGTGAAAATTCTCATGAGAAGTCTAGCTGAGATTTTTCTGTTCCATGGTTGGTAGCCGAGACATCTCAAGAATGCAGATTTGAGCAGTACTTGATACATAGGTTGTCAAAGTCAGGTTAGATGGGGCTTTGAGCAACCTGATCTAGTGAAAGATGTTCATGTTGATGGCTGGTGATTGGATTAGATTATGATCTTTAAAGGTCCCTTCTAACCCAAACCATTCCATGGTTCCATGATCGTACAATTGGACTAGGTGCTGTTAGTCTGCCTCTAGAAGACTAGAAATTCTTCTAAATCATTTACTCATATTCAAGTCCAAAGACGACCACATGGTGTGACCACCACAGATCTGTGAACCACAAGTCCACAACTCAAAATTTTCTTGTAAGACAACAAGAAACGAATCTAATCCTGCTCTGTTACCAAAAGGGACCTCCCCATCCTTTCTCTTGATCTTGCTTCCACATAATTACCCTTAAGTTATTGCTAGTGTTATGTGGTCCACAGGGTAAATTCAGTCATGTCACTATTCAAATGAAAATGAACCATTTAATTTTGGGAGGTTACATTTTTGGTCTGATGATTCACACAGAACTGCATGAATACTAATGCTCAAAGAAGCAGGAGGGAACTTGCAGCTGGAAGAGATAACCCCTTGAGACAATGAACCCAGTTACGAAACTGCACCCTGATGTTCCCAAAAATTCCTTTATTCTGAATAATGAAGCTTTGAAGTATTGTGCATAATGCATAGCAATTTCATAGCCACAGAAAATACCAACTAAATAATTTCTAAAGAACAAGAAATTTTAACACAGATATTCAATCATTACATCTTCTGTTAAAGAAGTGATAAGACAGTCTGTCCTGTATCACCTCACATCAGGGCCAGCCATAAAACATACAGCTACATATTCCAATTCAGGAAGCATTTCAATTTTTATATAGGTTAATTACTGTTAAAAATGTTATGAAAATTGGTAACATTTGATGGACATACTGGCTGATTTTGTTTGCACAACGGCTGTGTAGACTCCCTGTAGGATGATCAAAATAAATAACCGAAGGACCAATATAATTTCCTGAAGTGCAGGGGGAACGTACAAATAATATTTTGAGTAAATTCTTTGCCTCCCAGCCTTAACTGTGCTGTGGACAAAGAAAAGTATTTGCTCCAACAAGCTCAAGATTTCAATACTCTGAAAACAGCTTTGAAATTTTTAGTAAATTCAACACCACGATGTTCTAGGTTTACTCACTTTTCTGTTGCTCAAATGAAAATAGATAAATTATTTTTTTAGTTATTGGAATTCAATGCTCTACAAATCTGGGCAGTTACCTCTATAATAAACACAACTAGTGTGGATTAATATGAAGAAAAGATGAAAGTGTGTATAACACCATTTTTACAATGAGCTATGAACGATGTTTTATAGTAGTACTGGAATGGAAAGCGAATTCCATAGCCAAAGTTCACTGGTTAAATTCCAGGAGAATATTCTGTGTATGGAGCTAACATAACATGTAAGAGTAGAACCACATATAGTTTAAAACAATTAAAGTAACTGGAATTTTATTTATTAAAAAGCTGTATAGTTTAATAAATTATTATACATTAATATATAGTATACACAAATTAATACACTTTTAGAATGTAGATTTAGTGTCTTGTAATCCTTGTCAAGTGATCAGGCTGTAAAAAGCATGAACGAGACCCAGAATAAGAAATGACAGGTTTTTGCTACTGAAACCAAATTACAAGCAGTTTGCAACAAATCTGGCGATAGCTTTTCTGTATTGCTACACTACATGTATAGCGCCAGCAGAAAAGATTTTTAAGAAAATGGATTAAATAAAACCTTTTTCACATCTTCATATGGGTTGTACAGTTAAAACAGTTGTACTGTTTTAACAGAGGCAGACAAAGAATCCCAGTGCTATGTTTAGAGTTTAGCCAGGTCCTTGAAATACGTGACCTCTGGTAATTGTACTGACATTTGCCTGTTCTCATTTTGAAAAATTCCTCTATACCTCCTAATATATTTTCTCTTTTGTTGAAATTAATGATCCAGCTCTCTAAAGATTTTTCTTGTAACATGCACTCACTGGTACAGTGGATACAGATCTCCATGAATCAAGATAAATGTTTCGCAGCATCTGTTTCTAAGCTGCAGATTCTTTTGAGAAGTGGTAGGAATCTGGGGCTTTTTAGTAGCTAAGCAGAGCGGGCAGATCACCTAAACACTGAAATCAGATTTGCATGCTTGTTTTTTGCAGTATAAAGGCAAAGCACCTAAGAAAAGGCAGAAATTTAAGAGAAGCTATGATCCCTGTGACATACAGTAAGTTACCTTGTTATACAAGGAGTTATACAAAGAGTATTTCAGTACAGGTTGCTCATTTGAATTATCTGCTGCTTGGACTAACTGAATGGCTGGAATTCAAGATCAAGTGTGTTGGACTGCAATGGACAGACAGCGAGGTATTGTATTAATGTGTAGAAGAAACCAGACTTCCAACCCTTCACAACATATGCAATTTCAGGTCTATGTATAAAAAGGGTGATAGAATAACCAAAGCAGGTGGGAAAGAAGGGGCCAGCATACTGATAAGCACATCAGCTTTTTCGCATGGTTCTAGCAAGATAAATGCAAATTCTTGTCTTTTTCATGGAATTAGGGGAACAGTTTCCCTCTGAAACAATGTTTCCTTGAGGCTCAGAATTTCCTTGTGCTGATCCTTCACCACCACATTTTGTGAATTCCTGTGCACCAGTCATCCCTGACCTCAGGTCTGCAGGAACCACAGCTTTGCTAAGAATTGCACACCATACCCAAGAGTAGAACTGGTTCTATTGTAATTAACCGGTTCAGTTATTTTCTTAAACTCCCCTGGCAGTTCCTTCAGGTCTCCAGTTCATCTTCTCTAGTGCCTTTCCCCCTTCAAATTCAATCTGGCTCAGTACTTATTGATTTGCTAGGAAAATTTTAACTGACCTCCTCACAGAACAGATCACTAATTGTCTCTTGATTTCCTGCCTATGGATGCTTTCTCCTAGCTCAGTTTCCGTTAACATGTCAATATCTCTTGACATATCCCTTTGCCAGCGCTTGTACTTTCTCATTTCAAAGACCTGTGCACTGTTTGGCATGGAGTCCCTGCTTTTCCTCAGAAGCTGTCTAACCATCATTTGCTTGCGGTTTTGGGGTGGTTTTGTTTCGTTTGATGTGATGTTTCTAACCTAATTTATTTTATGCAGTTTTGTTCTGTAATAACCCTTTTGGAAAGATTCCCACCTACGGTGTGAATTTTAAGATCTGAATATCCTGCTGACCACTCCATCTTCATCTATCCCAGTGGCTTCAGCTTGATCTTTATCCTCTGCAACTCAGTAAAAATCTATATTTGAAAATAGAGATTAATGCCCTTCAAAACCTACCTTGGAGTAAAATTTACTGCCTTTTTTTTTTTTTTTTTTTTTTTCTCTCTCTTTTCAACTAACTTGTCAGTTCCACCACAGAGGCTGTCAGGAGCTACACAAAGTACATGCATTTTGTGAATTAATATTTATAAAGACAGGCATTGGGATGTGATTTTCATGAAAGAGGTTTCATGCTAAATACAAAGTATTTGTGTGTTAAATTGTCCATCAACAAAGAACTAACGCTTCAAAGAATGACCTTTACTTGTTCATCTATGCCATCCGTCTTAATTCAGAAACCCAGCAATACCCTTAAGCAGGATAAGTATGTACTTAACCCCACACATAAATCTCCTGTGTAAAAATTAGGCATATGGGCTGAGGGATATTTTAGCCTTCAGATTCCATTCTATAGCATTTTGTTAGGCTAATGAGAAGAAACAGAAGGGTAGCTTTTAAATTCCGGGGGCATGATCCTAAGCCGTTGCTTGAATTCAAATCAAGGCCAAAAAATCTGTGACAGAAATACCTCACATTACTTGCTTGATTTTGAAAAAATGTGAACACTGGTTTACTGAAAGCTCCTTGTCTGGTTTTTGTGCTGTAGAGAGCCTGGGGTTGAAGTGCCATAGCAGTGTGTGAGTAACCTCACCTCCCATCTCCCAGTAGGTATTCTGGGCTTCCCGTGTCCGTCTTTGATGAAAGAAGGCTGATTATGCTTTCCTACAGAAATACACTTTCCCGACAAAAGGGATCTAGGAGTAAATGGGCCTCCATAAAACAGCATATAAATGTTGACGGTTTGTAACATTTTATGTTTTTACGTTGCAATAATGAGATTGTTGGTTATAGAGCGTCTCCTGAAATACACATTACTGCTCTCAACATGTGGTCCACCAAGGGCATCGTGAAGCATTCCTTCCCTCAAGGAATCACTGCATGCATGAATGCCAACAGCTGAAGGACTTTTACTTCCTCAATGGCTTATTCAGGGTTCTGTCAGTAAAACAGATCTTCATGAGCAGAAATCAAGGTGCTGTCCCGTGCTGTCGCAATTTACAACTTATGTTCAGACAAGTTATCAAGATGCAAAAATAGCTTTAAATCATATCTATTTTCCATCCTTAGATCTGTCCAGGAACCAATGTGGATTTTTTGCTGTAATTGTGAGTTAAAATAAGTTTAAAAAATTGCCCTGAAACTCGCAGACATCTGTCCTTCCTGAAAGTTAGTGCTGACACCTAGGGACTGGCAGACTGCAGTTGGAATATATCCAGGGAATGTCATAGGAGCTACTGTCCTGTTTCAAAGTATGTCTGGATAATCTTCCTCAACTGCCTAGTATTTATTCATAGAATCACAGAATGGTTTGGGTTGGAAAGGACCTTAAAGACCATCGCGTTCCACCCCCTGCCATGGGCAGGGAGACCTCCCACTAGCCCAGGTTGCTCAAAGCCTCATCCAGCCTGGCCTTGAACCCCTCCAGGGATGGGGCATCCACAGCTTCTCTGGGCAACCTGGGCCACTGCCTCACCACCATCACAGTGAAAAATTTCTTCCTAATATCTAGTCTAAATCTACGTCTGTGCCTTTTCTTCTTGTCCAAAAGGATCTGTCCTTCCCTTGTGATCAGATTCAGAAATCATTCCAGAGGTGGTGTTGCTAAATACAGGCAATGGTATTTTCATATATATATAGTTGCAGCTATTTCTTTCTTCTGCCTTTCCTCCTCAGTTGACTCTAAGATGTTTAGTCTTAACTTATAAATCTTTGATGAGTCAGTTACAGAGCACCGGACGAACCTTAGTTAACAGAGTGACTCTAAACTGATGCCTAGTGTAATTGATTTCACAGCAGAAATACTGCACTTTCTCTTTTCACCCCAGAAGGAGCAGCATCCCTCCTTCTCCAGCTGAACCAGTAAAATCAACACCATCATAATTTTGCTGATTATCATGTTCTTGTGATTATGAAAGGTTGCATTCTGTAGAACTTTAGGAGAGCACGATGATCAATGCAAAGAACTCCCAAAGTATTGGACCGATTCCCTGTTTTTCTGTAGAGTAAACACAAACACATATACCCTTTATCTCATTCAATGCAAGTTCCATTAGATTCTGCAGGGTGTTCGGGCTCCATCTGCAAATGCAGCTGATCGTGCTTTCCCCATGCAGACCTGCTAACTCCTACATTCAGGAAGATTTAATCAGTGAAGATAAATTACTCAGGAATTAGGTTCACAGGAAAAGCTGACTCAAAAAGTGATCAATTTTATTGTTTCAGAAAGTTCATGAGTGTATCATTTTTCCCCAACAGACACCTCTCTCAGAGAGATATTAAGTGTAATGGAGCAGGTTAAATTATTAATATCTATGAGATGGGCAGACTTATTAGGGTGTGAAATAGGTAAAATAGGTGAGCTACGGACTCTATGGAGGGCCATCTGTCATAATGTACAAGGTAACCTTCACATACATCCCCAAGTGTCTTTGATTAAGAGCTTTGCTTTCATAACTTGTGATAAATGCTGGAGTGTTAATATCCATAAGCTTGTAACTGAAGACAGAGAACATATTGCAAAACAGGAATTGGGCAGTAGCTAAAGAGAGAAAACTTTTAGCTTTTAGGAGAAAAAAATAAAATTAAATATTGCCCATGAGGGAGAAGAAAAGAGGGTTAGTTGTAGCAATGCCATTATGAGAGGGTTGTAAAAGCTGTGTAGGAAAAGATAATTTATCCTAAGACTACTAAATTAAGCAAAGGATGTAACAGGAAAATGGCTTTAGTAGTTGAAGTCTGGGGAGTTCCAGCAGTCCATAATATAAATAGAGACCCAGTCTGATTAAAAAGGATATCTGCTACAACTGTGACTTTTCTTCCCTCTGATTTTGTGTAGCGAGTGTCTGTAGCATTAATTAATGGAACAGCATGTTGTTTACCAAAGATTCATACTCTTTTAAAGAGGGCCCTCTAGGCATATTTGGAAAAGTTCCACAAACTGACTGCTGATTTCTCTTTTTAGTCCAGAAATAAAGGTAACCTGAGTGCTGACAATCATTGTGTTTGGCAAGTAAATTTATTTAGCAAAACAAAACAGAACAGAGAGTGAGAGAGATTGAGATTGCAGGAAAATAAGGTTTTGGGACTTGAAATGATGCTTAAAAAAAATGTCCATCAGACTTAAAATCCTTTACTTTGCTCAAACACCTGTGTGCTGCCTTGTATTTTTTATAGAAAACTATTAGGGAATAAACATTGATATAAACACCCATATTTTCACTTAAACTTTAGAAGCAGACAGAAGAATTAACTACTTATGGTTTTCCATTCTTATAACTAAAATGTTTCAGTTATCCAGGTAGACATCAGAAAGAATAATGTGATATATTTTATCAATTACTTATCAAAACCAAGGAATAAATATCCCTAAGGATATAAACTGCTTGTCTACGCTGTTCAGTTTTTGCTTTTGGGAAAATGAATGCATTTTCAAAATTCTGAACTGTCTTTTTCAATAATTAAATTTAAAAAAATTCAGCAAGAATCTTGCAAGATCAAGGCAATATGAACATTTTACTGTGCAATAAAATTTATTCTGTAGCAGAACTTGCAGTTAATATGTAAAGCCCTTTCAAACCATATACAGGAAGGATTTAATAGCTAGTAGCCATAAAACCTTCAACCACATCCCTCCAGTTTGGCTCACGTCCTGCTCTGTCTAGTCAACAGGGTAGTAGAGACAACCTGATGAAGGCAGAAGCTGTTTGCACCCTCATGTTAAAAGCTTTGATGTCATTCTGAGCAGCTCTGGTAAGCTGAAATAATTAACTGAAATCATCTCAGTTGTTCACTCCCCAAAAATCAGATTCTCTTCTTTTTTTCATTAAGACATGTAATTTTTTTCTTTATGGGCAGAACTTCTGTATCATCTTGTTAGCTCTTAGACACCTCTTCAGTCCCTGTGCAAGCAGGACAATTCTGGAACAAGAAGGTTGGTGATATTTAGCATTTTGTTGCTATTCCACCAGCTACGTTTGCACCAATGGAAAGATTTATTTTTATTTTGACAGGTGCTGTATTACATCTCCTACCTATCCATAGAGACATCTCATCATCTTCTTCTGGCAGATGGGGCTCAAGAAACAGCTTCAACATTACTAATCTTGAACTGTCAGGGGAACTTTTTTCCACACAAGTTCCAAAATTTGGGAGTTATTCCTCCAAAATAAACTCTTGACTGACTTTCTAGTCCCAGTTCTAACTGCTGAGTCTTATACACTCCATTAAATTTCTCTCTGCTTGTCATTATAATAACTTGCTCTTTTATTTTCTGTTCATTATGTATTTATTGTTTGGAAGATAACACTTTAATCTTTCCTTTTCCTCATTTCTAACAGTTCAGTCATGCTTATCCAGTACAAACTTGATTTAATTTCTTAGCAAGGGCAACAGGGAAATTGAGGAGGTGCCCTTCATTAGTCTCTCTTGTAATTATGTGTCTAACTCTGCTTTCTGAAGCAGCTCTTAGATGCCTGCAGTTCTGGGGCAGTTTTGAATCTGATCAGTGTCTCATTATCTGACATCTTTGGAAAACTGCTGAAACAGAAAACCTAGCCTAACTTGGAGAGTGTGTGTGTCCAGTAATTTTAAGTAGGAAAAGATGTGAGGAAATACTTTCAGCAGTGTATCAGTCCCAGGTTGTATTTGGTTTCTTTGAACTTTGTGATATTACTGCTAGCAGATAATAACTAGCAGATAATAACCGGTTCAACCACTTATAATAACAATGCTAAACTCCATTCCATCCATTATAAGGACAGTATATACTTGATTACCTAGGCAGAGTCAATGTATAAGTTTTCTAATATCCAAAACAGCTGATATGACCCTTTAGCAGACGCATTGACTATTGTGATATAACATCTAGTCTGCGAGACACTGCGGTATTTTTCTTAAATTGGTGCAAATTTCCAGTCTATGGAACTATCTGTTCCTTGTTTATCTGTCTTTTGCATGTCTTCCATTTGAACATGACTCCTTGGAAAATGGGTCTGTTCCCCCTTGATGAGCAAATCCAACTTAGGAGAGTCCATCAGGGCAGAAATTCCTGAAAACTGTATGGCTGCACAGGGAGATGACAAGTATTAGCGGTAAAACCCTTTTGCTTTAAGAAAGAGTTCATGGCTGCTCAGAGGAACTCAAACTATAGAAAATCAATAAGAAAATAAATCACAACAGAAAGCAAATCTGACCTCTTGGCCTTCTTTCTCCTGGACTGCCATGAAGGTCCTCAGGAATGCAGAAGACTGGCATCCCTCAAGTCTCCATTTGGCCACGGTACAGATTGGATCACTGTAAATTTTTTTTATTCTCATATGAATGGTCTTTGCTCTCTAGACAGAGCCAATCTGGTGTAACTCTAAAAATGAGGGAGAAGGCAAGGGGGTGGTCGACCCTCACATCTCTCTTGAAGCAGCCATCACAATTGCCATTTATTTGTCTCCCTTTGTGATACTTCCTGTAATGGCACATCTCCTGCCATTGGAATCTGGACTGGAAAACATTATTACGCTTTACCTTGAGGTTAATTCATCAGATTAATAGCACCTATAAAAAAGGTAGTAGCTCCTTAGAGAGGTAGTATCTCCTTAGCCTACTAACTCCAGGCTTTGTGCAAAATCCAGCTCCACAAGCAAGCCTGAGTACCAATGGCTGGTAGCATATAATAAATGCCCAGCTCAGCAGTGCAGCGTACAGGTAGTATCTGCGAGGATTTTCAAACACCCTGCCTTTGCAACTGCTCCAGCAACAAAAGAGTAGTACAGTGTGGCTTATGTTTTCCCCTCTACCTCCTCTGATCCAAACTCTGATGCCAGGAAATTGTGGGTTAAAGAACAGAGTGACTTAGGTATATCCTAGTCTTTTCTGCTGGACCTATTCCGTAGCATATCTGATTCAGTACTCACTGCACCTTTGAGATATATCTCAGACTCAAATCTCTGCCATGCCCTGAGGGCACTCCAACCCATAGGCTGTAAACTCAATTGCGGATTTTTTTTTTCATTCCAAACCAACAAGTACTTAATTTTACAAAACCCTACAGGGGTTAGGCAGATTAAACCCTCTGCAAAGATTACCTATAGCACTCTGAAAGCACTTTCCTGCAAGGTAAGGAATGTGGTTTCAACATTATTTTCACATGAATTAGAGGAAGACCTTCTCTCACACCTCAAAGAGGTATTTTAACAAATATGCCACATATGCAAAAGCAAAGGGTCCAATGTCCCTTTATGCTACTTAATGAGTAAACTAGCAGAAAAAATCACCTAACTGTTCAAAATCATGTACACTAGGAGAGAGAAACTAAAAGCAATGTTGTTCCCTTAACTATCATCTATACCAGCTAGCTATTGGCAGCTTCCCATTCAAATTGCTGGCTCCTGGATCCCAGGAGCTCTGGGACTCTGGGCTTTTTTCAGCCCTTGTCTCCAGCTTTTCAAGACACTACTTATGCACTTTCTGTCCATGTTCTGATACTTTGCTCTCGTGCCACCAGTTATCTCTCCAAGCCTTATCACTCAATTACCCATCCTTCCCAGATGCTCTAAACATCTGCAACAGGAATGCTAGAAAATTACTGGAATTTGCATGCTACAGATAGGCTCACATCAGCCCTACAAACCACCCTAACTCTGGCATCAATCCTCAGCTCCTCTTTCACACATCTGAACACATCATCTCTCCCTTTATCTCAGATTTCCCCATGCTCGGGCAGGATCTTGCTGCCTTTCCTAAGAAGTGCACCAGGATCCAGTGCTACATATTCCTATTTCCTACCCTGTCATTCTCCATATCTGAGTATGCTCTGACATTGCAAAATCCAGTTGGGAATGCAGGTACCCAAAACGTGCAAAAAGAACCCCCAGTTCTGTAACTAGAGACAATTTGAAAGTCTTGCCTGCTCTGAAAATTCTGAGAAGCACAGTTTAATCTGAGTGTGATTTGCATCTCTCTTGAGTAACCTCAGCCTCTCCAGCTTTTATTTAGCAATGCACAGTTTACAGCCATTTACAGACATCCCTGCCTTTGGATCAGCAAGACTCTGTTAAGAGGTGATTGAATTTATATTCATCATGGGAAGCAATTAAGTAAAAGCAAAGCACGATTAAGGACAAAGAGCAAAATACTAGGACAGAAGCAACAGAAACAGAAATAATGCAAATACACTGTTCGGTCCCTTGATTCCTCTTGCTTGCGGCTATACCTCATCTCTTTTTTTCCCAGGGACTGCACTTACTCTGCTGTTCTTGACAAAATCTATACTTACTATTTTATCCTCATGTTAATACATGAGAATTGAATGCCCAGAGCACTACAATGTGATAATACGATACAATATTGCTTTTAATCCCAAATGAATTAATTGCAATTACATAGAACAAAATACCAATCAATTATAAATGTTAGGAAGCAAAATAACATGGTTTTGTTTTTCCTTTTCTGTGAGTTAGTCATCTGACTTAATTTTTCATTTTGCACACTACAGTTTTTCTATATCTGTCTGTTTCTACTGTTTATGTATTGCTATTTTCACAGCCAGGAGAATCGCAAGACTCATTACTCTCTTGGGTTTTTGCTTGCTTATTAATTTAGTCTAAATTAAGTAAAGGAATTCTACTGGAGTGTCAGTTCAATATTAGGAGCTAAGCCGATCAAAATGTAGAGGCTTCCATCTT
>NW_010120461.1:32331-56066 GCF_000699245.1 Pterocles gutturalis
GATCTGTTACTCAAATAATACTTACCCAAATAAATCTTACATTTTTTCCAGAATCCAAGCCAACAATTTTAATTAGAAATATCCAAAAACCTGCAACTTCTCAGTGACCCTGACTTTTGAGAGCATTTTAATTGGGTATATGCAATAGATTTCCAGGGATTTCTACAAAACACTCCCACTGCAGGCTGGCTTAAAACTGTGCCCTGAAGCATTTTATGGTTAATCTTTTGGATCCTATTTTGAATTCAGAAAGAGTTTATTAAACCCGAAATGTTTTTAATAAATTACTGAAAAGTTTTTATTTAGGTAGAAATATCTATTAACAGCTGAAAAAAGAAGTGCCGTTACTGGAAGTAGCTGGCATACACGTGTAGCTTCTTTAATAGTTATGTTGTCAACTTCATCAGTGTTTTCTAATAAATCAGACACGTGTTATCCTAATCATTAAAAAATGCAATTGAAAAGGCTGAAATGTACTTGTAGATGAAGCAGGAAGAAAGATTTGCAATTTCTTACTAGCAAAACCAGAGCCTTTTTATGTCAAAACTAAAATTTTCCTTAATATTGAAATGTTAAATTGACCATTTTCAGTAGAAAGGTTTCATGCGCTGAAAATCATGGAGATTTTTTAGTTAAGAAGAAAAAAGTAAAAACCAGTCCAGTGACAAATTTGAAAACTTGTTAATAAGGTCAATTAAATATTGATTAAATATTGCAAAAGATTTAATGGAAAACAAAATAGAACTCTCCCAAATAGAGAAAACTTCAGAATCCTTTTCAGGTTTGTCTTATCTTTGTTTGTTGTTTCTCTAGCTCCAGCAGCTTATAAACAAAGTTAAATAATTCAATACAATTGACTTTACACACTTTTCCCACAAAAGCAGGTCAAGATCTAAGTGAAATCCGAGCATGGATATGGTGTAAACACCCTTGTTGAGGGAAGGATTTAGGGATCAAAGGCAATGCCCTATTTCCACTGCCTGGGGCCACACATGCACTGAGTCATGAGATAGAACTGAGTTATCCCAAATTCTCACCTGCTGACCTAACTTAATCTGCATTGCAACTGCATCAGGCCTTGCTGTAGTACTTGCTCAAACAGCTCATTCATAAATATTACATTTATATGGCTAGAAAACACCTAATAATAAAACCAAACCAATTCCAGAAATATTGTCCTCACAGGGCATCTTTTGTGGTCCAGGCAGTACCACTGGAGAGAGATTGTATCATCTCCCATCTGCCAAAGCCTCAGCGCTAGGACCAGTCCCCAGTTTGCTATGTACAGTAACATCACTGTCTACATAGTACAGCAAGAGTTTAAATGAAATAAGTTTTCAGACAAGATCTTTCAGCGCGATTATAGGTAGTGCTGCGGGCATCAGCGCTGCTGGTGCACGACCTGAGCCTGGCAGGTGTGACACAGGGATGTAAGATACCAAGGTCCCCTCAGACAGGACTGTCAACTGGAAAGAAGAGGTCAACAAACACTACAAGAAGTTGTGATATAACTTCCCATGGTTAGTTCTAAAAAAAAGAAGGACTGAGATCTTACATACTGAAAAATAACTCAAGTTATTCTAGATAATAAATTAAATTGTTTCTGACTTTCTTCTTCCTCCAACAAGCAGGAGCAAACGTAGCAAGAATATATACTCTAATGACTTCTTACTACTAAAAAGCTGTCCAAAAATTATTGCTGCGATGGGTTGGGGTCCTGAAATGAGGGTTTATTTGCCAATAAACAGTATATTCAGGGCAATGCAAGTCCCTGCACTGGGGTCTCTTGAATCTGCACAAAGCCTCAGTGGAACCTGCAAACAAATCCCAACCTCGAGGATCTGAGCAGGGGACAACCCATCCTCACCAGGACTTCCCTCTGACTTCACATGTCCCCTCTGGGTACTCCTCTCTTTGGGAAATCATTATGATCGTGAGTACCCTCATTGCTATTACCCGTGATGCTGAAGTTTGAAACAAATTTAAAAATGTGCCACTGGGTTTTATTTGTGGTGGCTTTTGTCACATGCATAGATGTTATAATTTTTAAAACTATGGGTTTCAAAACATCATTAGTAAAATTCAGTTGCCAGATTCAGAATTGCATAGGCAACATGACTCAAGTAATTTTGGACAGGCATAGCCCTCAAATTTGTTCATATACTTTTTTGAGAGCAATGAAAAATGTGTATGACAGAACAGCTTCAAGATGGAACAGTTCACCACCATCACTAGGTTTGGAATTTAAAAGAAGTTTGAAATTGAGAGAATTAAAAACTCTTCCATCTGCATATGAAAGGCAGATGGGAAATTCCATTCTTCTAATCACCTTAGGTAGTTTTCATTTGGTATCAGAAGGCCCTGCACTACATTAAGAAGTTGTCACTTCCTCCGTAACCACTAAGAATGGAGGGCTTCTCCCCACGTTTGAGGGGGCAATAGGAAGGTCAATGTCGATTCATTATATGTGGAGTAAAGGAGCATATGATCTGGTTGTGGCTAATGCCAAGACACGTTGCTGGAGGTGCTTCTGTCGTACTGCTACACTGAATAATGAAACACATCCAGCAGCGCTCCTTGCTTTGGGGAACATGAGGGAAGAACATGCTGACACTTTGAGAACAGCTAACATTCTCTTTAATATTTTATACACTTATACAGCAAGCAATTAAGCTACTTTGTAAGTGTACTGTAATTAAAAATATCGTGGAAGGACTCGGGTAATGACTGTCATGCGTTGCTGGGAGTGGGTTGACTTACTCATATTTAGTAAATTGTAGATTCAGGCTCTAGAATTGTCTCGGTGTAAAAGCACTGACAGCTCTGTAGTTGGTGCCCTAACAGTGAGAAAGTGGAGCAGCAGCCTTTAAACTCTCACTTCACAGCCACACTTTTCCCATGTTTCTCAGAAGGTCATCTCTAAATATTTCAGGGGTCAGTCACACTCTATAAACTTTGACGGTGTTTTCAACTAGTAATGTGCTCTTGAAAATTTGCTGTGCTTGAATGCAACTTGAAGTCAGAGGTACTAAATGTTTTGAAGACGAAAGACGTCTTCAAAACAAAGATCTAACAAAGCTCATTTGAGAAAACAGTGGCCTCTGTGGTCAGGGAATCAGAACTGAAGGAATGCAAATGCCTCTCTAAATAAGACTGAATTTACTGAAGCAAAGCTATGGCTAGAGCCCCTGAATACTTCACAGTGTCAGGAAAAAAGTTTGCCTGAATATGATTTAGCAACAGAGGAGGAGAAAAGGACTCCATGCAAAACCAGTTGATTAAAAGACATTCATAACATGATTGGGAACTGAATTAATGAAATATTGCCTGGGGTGTGTGAGCTGCTAATGTTATTTTAAACAGAAACATCAAGAAGAGATTGTGCAGAAAATTATAATATATTTATATTAATGTATAAAATATTAATTAGCACACAGAAAAAATTAAATAAGATAGCATCTAATTAATCTGTTTAACCTCTAAATGACTAATTAATCTCATTAATATAGTCAATATTTGCTGATAGATAACAGACATTAACTGCAGTTATTTCCCCTTCTGTGTTTAGGAACAGCTGTGAAGTCATAGGAAACACAGAAATTTAAAAGATTGACTTTTCCCTGTGTTTGTAAATGTATATTTCTAAGATGTCTTCACGAAGAAGAGCAGCAGTTGCCTGGAAGTCGAGGAAATTATGCTAGCTGAACAGCAGCACCGATGTAGCAAGTTCAGTTTTCATATGGATTTATGACCTTGTTATTTGGGAGGTCTGGAGCCAAAGATATGGCTTAGAGCTTCTAAAAGTAAATTGGTTTTCATACTGTCCTTCTTCTATATATTTAAGAGTGATTCTTTACCTATTTTTCTGTCTATAATTCAGTTGTGCTACATTTCCAAATGACATAAGCCCGTGATCTTTCAGTAGAGTCCGGTCAGAAAAGAGACATGAATTAGAATTTAACAACCCTCATCATTATGTAAACTAGACTCCTTCCTGCTGCTGTTTGGTAGTGGTTATCAGAAAGTATGTCTGAACTCCATTAAAAATCTTGTTTGGTCAGGAATTTAAAAATCAGCCATAAAATGCAGTGGGTATTGAAACAGTATATCACAACTCAGCTTAATGAGGTGCCATAAATATGTATGTACCCTGTAAAGAGCCCTGTCCCGTGATTACCTTTTACAGTAGCAGCTCTGCACTAATATCTTTGAAGAGGAACTGTTGAATCTAAAGATGGTTTGAAAACTAGATACAGTATCAAAATTTAAAAGTATTTTTACACACCAACAATCTCACAAACCTCATTCCAGTGTTCCATTCACTGAGTCATTACAGCAAAAGGACCACCTTAGGCAAGAGACTTCAAACTAAAGCATCCTCTAAGTTTTTCAACATTTTTTTTCCTCCCCAAAAATGCTCATTGGGCAAAACAGAGGGAAGATGAAAAATTTCACAATTCAAAACATTTTGTAGTTATTCCTGTCTTATAATTATCCCTAAAACTACTTCGTGTTCCCTGTGTGTCTTCGAAAAGGTCGTGTTGTATTTGGATACGTTTTTATTCAGGGGAGTAAAGAAAGCAAATTCTATTAGATTAAATCCAAAGTTAATGCCAAAATTTGTCCCTGTGATTTAAATACATCCAGTCACTTCATTATCCCTGGTGGTGTAAGTAATGTCCTGCTTTGGTCTGGATGGAATTAATTCCTGCACCGCCTGGGAAGTGGTTTGGGATCTTTGAATACACTGTGCCAGATGCAAAAGCAAAAGGCAGATTGCTGTGTCCCCTAAGAATCAGGGGCTAGGGAAATATTTGTGTTCCATGAAAATGTTTTTCTCTTGGTGCAAAAAAAAGTTACTGCAAGATTAAGCTCTTGATAAGTCAACCCTTTCAATGCAAGGAAAACTTCAAGCAAGTAATATCACTGACCTCAGTGGAATTGTTAGTTACCTGAATTAATCTAGGAGTTTATATGTTTTTTTTGGAGCAAAGTCTTAGAGATTTTGAGACAAGTTTTTCTCTGTGTGAAGAAAACCTGGGTTAGCTAATGTACCCGTGTTCTATTCAAAATACAGGCTTTAAGACATTTAAATTAAACATGATCAGTCAGCTCTGATTTAAACCTCAGCATTTGCAGAATTTTAATTATAGTATTGTCTGTGAAACTCACATACAAATTTTGTTGAAGATGCAATGCTCGTTGGCTGTGTCAAAATCCATGTAGCGGATTTTTCTCCTTGTGTAAATACTGCAGGAAGTTAAAACAGCAGCTTTGATTAAACAGATAAAATTGTCTCATTATTGATCTCTCACATGATTAAAATGAAGTGGAACCTCTCCCATATCAGCAAATCTGTTCTGCTTTCTCCAGAAAGGGAATATTTTGTGCATCTATAAAATTGTACCAGTTCCAAAGATGAAACTCAGGCAGCTCTAGCAAAGCCTAAAGAATCAAAGAGGCAAAATATCTCTTGGAAAACTCCATCTGTTATCAGTCTAGAAGAGGACTTGTAATTTGTGAAAAACACGAGTGCTGTCTGAAAGGGTGCTGCTTATGCTCATCTGCTCCATGTTTCCAAACACTTACCATAAGCATTTCACTTTCATCTGGGAAGCAATTACTAATGCATTGTGGTCTGACGTTTAACAGCAGTGATGCAGCAAGCTAGTGACAGAGAAAAACATAGACTCATCTATTAAGTCATTTGCTATCCAGCAGTTATGGTAAGGAAACTCAAATATACCAGACAAAGAAACTAAGATCTATTATCTCTAGTGGGAAATAAAAATTAAAAAAAAATAAATAAAATAAAATAAAAAGAGCAGAAACAATAAGATAGGTTTTGGGTGAATACGAACAGTGTTTAAAGATAAAAAGAAAGCTCATTAATGTGGGAATGCAGCTGTGTGATGGCAACCAAGAGCTTCTCAAGACAGATATCAGAAGGAGAAAGAATACCTGAAGGCAGTGGATTGAGGTGGGCCGTCAGGTTGACAATAGCTGGAGGTGAGTCTCACATAGAAGCACAAACACTGCAATTGTTTTGTGTCTTCCAGTCTTAATCCAAGAGCTGGACTGAACTAATTTGAAAGGAATTTATTAAACCTTGTAGGAAAATACTAAAATGTAGACAAGTGGAAACAAGCAGAACAAGGGCAGATTTTTAAAAACTTTTCTTTGTGTGCAATGAATCTGTGGCTAAACTAACTTGTTTACGAGAATATTTTTTCGAGTCACCTTAATCAGCTACTTCCACAGCTTCCTAAAAGCAGGCATGCCTCACTGCTCATAAATACTCATAAACGCCCAATATAATTGGTTTCATTGGTTTGACAGCGGAGAGAGAAAACGTATCCCAGCTATCCAGACGTGCATCCCAGCTATCCAGTCAAGGATTTATGGCTGCCCTACTATAGCCAGAGAGGGGGTTATTACAATAAGGCTTTTTAACAAAGAGAAGCATTTAACAGGGTCTAAAGCTATAACCAATCCTAACATCACTGTGCCATATCCTTCTCTCAGGTATATCAGTTTAACACGAGTAAAGTCTCATTAACTTCACTGGCCTTGATTTAAGTAGAATAGGGGTTTCTTGGCATTTGAATGTGAGATGGATTGCATTGAAACTATTTCTCTACACAGCTCTTAAATACTGCACCACAACTATAAAAATTTGAAAAATCTAGTACCCTCCTACCCATGAAAAAACAGTGATTTAAACTTGCCAGTATTAACTGTTATATCTCTGCTCCTGTTGTACCCTTGGATCTGTACTGCAGACTGAGTGGAGACAATAAAAACATTGTGTAACACTGAGATATTTTATATTTACTGCTCTCACGTTGGTATAATCTGATTGACACTAATGTGATTACCTCTGATTAACTATAGTAGAAGGATGCAGAATTACATGCAACAGATGGGTAGTCTCGAAATTATGACACAATCCTTTCCAATTAAGCAAAAGTCAGACGAAGCCTTTCCTTACTCATTTTTGACTGGACACTTTCATGGCACCTTATAAATATTTATGAAGGTCATTAAAAGACATATATTTGAGCTTTAATTGTTTAAGGGCATTAAAACTTCGTTTTAATAGACGTAATATAATTCCTGAATTCTTAGTATACCTGCTCCAGACGTTGCATTTTTAAAACTTAATGGCAATGATGGGTTTTCCATCATGGGGTCAGAGGGGTTAGCAAATGTAATTTTCCAGACCAATCTAAAATATCATTAATTCTGTCCCTTGCATATAAAACAAGCTGAGTTATCAGAGTCACAGTTTGTTTAACATACGGCAAATTCTTTAGACTCTCATCTTCTATTCCTCAAACTTCTCAAGTTGACAAAACCAATTAAACTAGAACAACATGAATTCTTATTGGGAAACACATCAAAAATCACAAATGAGGTTACTATTCCGTCGTACTAACAGTTTCATTAACCATTGTACACATTAGGGAACTTCTTTTTCTGGATTCCAAACCAAAAGCCATTTTGACATCTTTTTTTCATTTTATATTTACAGAACTCTTTTGCCCAATTTACCTTCAGGTACTGTTCCTGAAAGTCAGTGGATTCTTTTCAATCCTTCATGGAAGAATAGGTCTAATGTGGTTTATTTCTTCAGCTGGAGTAGGTGGAAGAACTTTTGACAAGTTTCCTCCATTTCATTTCTGCTAACTGTTAAAGAAATACATTGCCTGACTACTTCAGCACGCTTTTATTGCACCTATTTTAAAGAGTTTTAGAGGAGCTGTTACTTCAAAGTGTTGTTTCCACAACAGTGAAACAAAATATAGTTCTTTCTCCCTTTTTTGTTGTTGTTTTGCAGTGCAAAGAGGAACAAGATTTAGCAAGCTCTTTTTTCAGTCAACAGTTTCAGTGAAGAAACCCTCCTTAAGGGATTCCATTGCCTTTAAAAGAGATCAGCAGACGTGTTTTTACACGATATTCCAGCTCTGTCCCACAGTTTTGCAGTGTTCTGCAGCAGGTGGTAGCGTACCCCTGGTAGAGCAGACAAATTTTAAAAATTAATTTGCACTTTTATTGGAGAGCAGAACCTGTGCTTCTTGCTAAGGTAGATCCTTGAATGTCCTTAGGGGCATTTTTTCTGGATGAATTCTTTTTGAAATAAACTATATTATCTTAGAACTTTTTAAGGTCTGTGGGTCTTAAAAAAAAACCCCATGAAAATCTAAAACTTTAAATCTGTGATCAGAGAGATGGCTGTAATTGAGTAGCATCTGTGACAGAATCAGAGCTGGCAGTGGGATTATGAATTCTGAAGGATGACTATATATTAATATAATTAATATGTTGCTGATTAAGTAACATACAGCCATTAAAATAATTTTAGTAAACTAAACAATGTCAGACTGGGTGGAGGAGGTAGGCAAAACTGGTGAGCAGCCCGTACAATGAAAAGTCTGCCAGATTCCATCTCTGTGGAGCAGGTTTTAATGGAATGAAATGGACTGAAAGTTACGTGGTAGTTATTACTACCTTTAAGATCATAGAAATATTAATTAGAAAGGATCCCTGGAGATCACGTGCTCCAACCTGCCACTGGAAATGGGACCATTGCAAAGAACAGGTGATGTCAACCATGGCTTTGTCAACCTATTTCTTAAAAACCTCCGTAGATGGGAGATTCCACAACCTTCCAAGGAAATTTTGTTGTGGTACTACACTACTTCACTGGTGAGAAAGTTTTTCCCAACATGTCTGTTCTGAACCTCCCAATCTGTAATTTAGTGCCGTTCCCCTGTGCTGTACCATCCATAAGGTTCTCATTGTCCCTGTCCTCAAGACCTCTCTCAATTGAAGCTCAGCCATTTGACAGGTAAATTATTCCTCCTCCTTTAGTACCATCCACAAATTTATAGACTGCACACTAGATTTTTCTAACTATGACTTTCTAAATATACTGCAATACACGGTTCTGTCTTACATGTTATGTACCCTTGTCACTGTTATAGAGGGAATTGTCTTGCAGTCAGAATCCAAGTCACATCTGCCAGGATGATCAACAACTGAGTCAAGATTCCCTCTCAGTACCCAGCCTGTACGCATAATAAATGTTAAGCTCAAGAAGCGAGAGCAATCAGTGACAGTTTTAGAACATTTTGTTAAGATTTTTTTAGTATGAAAGGTAGATATTGCAAAATTAAAAGTGGAGCTAAAAATTTTGGGGAATTCTTTCTGGTTTTTTTCATATAATTTATTTAACATTTAATAAAACCTAAAAAATCTAAGATCTCTGTTTCAGAGTCTTCTAGATGAAAAAAAATTATCTTCAGTTTAAAGCTGTGTTTTAATTGAGAAACATGAAATGAAGAGAGTCAAAATGTAGAAGTGTCTAGTTAGTTGAAAATCTATTCCTTGCTTTTTAAGGAAGACTACTACCCTCAAACTGATGAATCCACTGTTGGTACAGATGCAGTCATGACCCAAAACTGAAAGCCTAACAAGGTATACTCCAAGGTTCCAGGACATGTCTAAGACTCACAAAAGTCTTTTATAATCATGGTAGTAACCTCTACCATCTCTCATTTCATCACTCTTTCTGTGTGGTTTTTTTTACGTCTGAATATGTCTGCATGAGTCGACAATGTAATGGTAAATGGTTTCTCCAAATTGTAACAACCTTTCCCAAATTCATAGATTTCTAGTATGATTTTACTGATCCTGTACAGATAGGTATGTTTGTGTCTTCACACACTGCTTGCACAAGGAATTCAGGGCAACTAATCTTTAGGAAGGTGTGTGAGCAAGAATCCTCAAGAAAGAGACATCCAGGTGCAAAAGACAAAAGCAATGACTGACCTGTAGGCATTGGAACTGAGCCCTGTGCCAGCACCCCAGACTTCACAGATACCCTAGTTTTGTTCCTCCATACAGCCTGTGAGCAGTGGGCCACAAAACTGCCTGTTTTAGAAACTAGGTAGATCTCATCGTACTTCTGGATGGCTTTATAGCAGCCTTGCTTTCTATTCTGAAGGATCGGTCTAATTCAGAGCGAAGGCTGGCTGACAGATAAGAAATAAAACAAGACAGATACAATCCTGAAAAGTAACAACCATGATTACTTTAATGGAGCAGTTCCAAAAAAAAAAAAAAAAAAAGTATTCAGTGGTTACTATAAGGAGCAACTCCAATAAATGTATTCAGTGGTTGTATTTAATTGAACTCTTAGGATTTGTCTGCATTTGGAAGTTTACCAAAATAGCTAGTCAAGAATAATTACCATTCTAGGCTCCCTAATTCAGCTTTAAACTCTCTTTTTCCTATTTGGAATAATCTATGCTGGAACTATGCCTGAAGAGCTGTTTTGGAAGAATTCTGAGAGTAGATAAACCTTTATAATTACAAAAGAGACACATAATGGAATACAGAAGGACCAGGCAATGAACATCCAGCCCAGAAAAGATCTCAAACTTGTATCTCTGTATCAAAACGAAGAGTCAAACATGACTAAATTATGCACAATGAATTGTGAGTTAAAAGAAAAACTGAGAAGTGGCATCTCACATACCTCAAGTCTCTTAAGTTCTTCAAACCTATGAGCTTTGCTTTAACTACATTTATAAGACTTCATTAACACTTGATAGCTACCTTAAGATGACAGGGATTTAATTTTATCTGCAGTTCCTTTTTTTCAGCTCAGCTACTAAAGTTCATTTCTTGGCACGTGTTAATTCAAATACCTTAAAGGATTACTATGTTTTGTACTGAGAATATATCTGTGAGGCATTTGTAGGCCACTCTTACACAACGAAGGCAGTTCTGTATCTGTGAAAAAAAAAATACTCAATGTAGGACCCAACCCACAACAACTCCTGGAGACGGATTAACAGGCGTCATTGCTGGCTCGTATTGAAGTGGAAGCCTTAGCACAGAGGGACCTATATTTACCTGCAGAGGCTCCTGTTTGGCATTCACAGGTGTCACAAGTCAAAGCGGGCACAGGGAAACACAGTGAAGGAAGATTAAGGAAAAAGTCAGAAGGACTCAAGTCTATGAAGAACCTGGAAGAGAAGTGTATGTCTTGTGTGTATATTTCTACCATTGGATCAGTGAAGGAATAAGAATACTGGCTGCACAAGAGAGAGTGTTTCAGGAGAAGCAAATGGAGGTCTTCTTAAAGAACAATGCTTAATAGCCAAAGAATGCTTAACACTGGCAAAGCAATGGAGGGAAACTGTTCTAGAGCATTTTAGTCTTGATTTTATCTTGATTTTTTTGAATGATGTTCATAAACCTTAGCAAATTAACACTGAGAAGTGACAATAATTACCCATTTGAAACGAAGTATAAATACAGTGCCTAGTGGCTGAAGCTCTGAGAAGGGACCATGCACAAACTCCAGGACAGTCTTGCATATCAAGAAGATATATCTGGCATAGCAGTAAAAGTCTAAAGAAAAAAGAGGCGAACCTAGATGACCCAGGGACAAAATACTGAGAGCCATCCTACAGAACAGTGAATTTAATAGTCACATTTTAGGAAAGAATAAGGAATGGTATCATTATGTAAATATTTTGAGTGCTCTGTCACTGTTGGTATTTTTATTAACACTTTTTATGGTATTGGTGAATTTCATAAAATAGTGAAGGGGTGGAGTAAATGAAATTTGTGTGGCTCACAACATCAGTTCAGGCCAATAACACATGCTGGTTTTAGTTGGGTAATTGCATTTGACTTGACTACAGTAAATCGTGTCCTGTCACTACACATTACATGCCATTATACACACAGTTGGGTTTGATGCTTTGAAGGTGGTTAATTGATCTAGTTTTACAAGAAGGTAAATTGATTAATCTAGCATGGTTCACAGCATGAAGTCTGAATGCGTGTGTCCCTTTTTACGGTTAATCACTGGATCCTATAAGGCTGCAGGAGTCTGAATGTGTGAAAACCATTTTGAAAAGAGGAGTGATGCTAACAGAAGCAAGCAAGTGCTGTCACTTATTTCTAAGTCCACTAAAGCTCTGAAATAAGAAGTAACCATTTGCCTTATTATTCTACATACGTTCTCCTCTTTCTCTCAGGAAAATCAAGACCTGATGAACAGCCGGAATGAGAAGTGGAAGTTAGCTAGGGACTATGGTGCTAATTTGTGATAACAGGGTCTCCGTTTGCTAAACACCCCCAGCCCCAAAATGCTGCCCCATCTGCAAACTGACTGTCAGCACCTGCAGCTCCGTTCGTTCCAAAACGCATCACATTACGGCACTGCTACATCTTTAACACAACTATAAATAAGCCTCGGCTGCTACTTGTTTTTTTCATAGCTAGCGCGATGAAACTAGGCAGTAACAATTCTGAAAATGCAAAGTGTTCTGAGCTGGTATAAATCAGGGTTATTTCACAAAAGGCAATGGACTGAAGCTATTTTATGGCTCCTGAAAATGTGGATCAAAAGAATATTAGTATGAAACCTGCCGCATGGAGCTATTTAGAATTATTTGTGAAGTTGTGGTACCTAATCCCCAGAAAATTCTTGTGGGTATTAATCAACATATGCCTGTTATCCTGAGCAGTTGGGGAAAGATTGCACCCCTAGTACAAAATTCTGCTTCGTCTTTCCTTACTGTATATTGGTTTATTATTTTGCTTTACAGCAAAATAAATGAAATCAAACAAACTCCATTTTAATATTGTATCAACACAGAAAGCAAATGTTGGAAAGGGATATTTCTTCATTGGCTGCTGAAGACATTGCCTTATGAAGTGCCAACATCTTTCATCTTTCTCCCACAGTACCGGAGTAGTTGGATCACTTGAAAATTTCTTCCTTCTAAATGGGCTGCTGCTTTCATACCCATCTAGTGTCGGAGGGTTCTAGCATAAGAGTGAAGATAAACTGAAGATACTGTGGTGTAACGAGGTACTACAAACAGGCACTCAATTAATTTGGAAATTGTATTGAATGAACAGAAGTTGTTGTCTTAGATTCTTTTTCTCTTTACTACTAATTTTCCCTTCCTGGCGTGTCTTCATTTCAGAGCTGATGTAAAAGTATATATTAAGGGTATAAGTTAATTCTCACATTATGTCTAATATATAACATTAGAGAATTTTTTTCATAGGTCATGAATTATTGCATGATAATAATCTGTGCCTATCTGCAAAGATATTTACGTGAAGTCATAGGACATAAGAGAATGTAATTTAAAAATACGATGAGTAATGTTTTACTGCAAGCATATGTTGCTTAATAAATATGTTACCCTCAAAACTCAAATCTGTATTTGGGATTCAGTCCTCCTGGATAGCCACCCGGTAAAGAATGATCTATGACTTATGCTAGATAGTAAGATACATTAAATTAATTATAAGACACAATTCTTCAGGGTGTTTTCTACTTTACATTTGACGATTCCATAAATGTACTTTCAAACATCTCTTCCCTCTAATGTGAGAATCAAAGCTAACCCCAGATATTCACAAGGCAAGAACAAAATGCTGAACTCAAACTCTGAGGTGAGTTATTAAAATAAATTACTGAAATAATTTTTTATTGAAATAAAAACTTGACTGTTTTCTCTAGAGGTATTTTTTCCTTGCATATTTTTGTAACTCAAGTTGAGAACTTGCTTCCAGCACTCAAATTAAGATTACAGTAATTATTTACCAACTTATTCATCTTGCCTGAAATTTTATGAAGATTTTCAGTAATGGATGCCGGTGAACCATAGCTTGAGTCCAAATGGTGCAGCTTGTAGCACAGCAGAATTTTTACTCATTGAAGAACATGCCACGATGTCAATGAGCCGCCTCTATTGGTGAAGCACTATCTCGGCTTTTGCCAATAGTGAACAGGAATCAGGGTAATTGATTATTTCTGTAAAGATAACGGTGCAAGTCAATGGTGGAATAGGGAAGGAAGTCATTATATTCATCCCAGAGTCAAATCACATGCATGTGCAGCCTCCAAATGAAGTCTGCAAGTCCAGTGTCAAAACCAAAATTTTCTACCTGACAAAAACACTGAGAGTCCAGGAAGTGGGAGATATGAGAAAATCTTTTTACCCTCACAAATTAGATTGAAGGGCGATAAGAAAGCAAATGAGAGCTGGATTATGTTCACTTTGGAATGACAAGTTTCTTGTGTTTGAGTTCATTGGATATTGCAGCATGGGATGTAAAAAAAACACAGGCACAAAAGTATGACACGGTCTAAAATTTTGAGGCTTAGTGAAACCTGGGATATCAATGAACTTGCACATTTTTGTCTTGCTTTTTTCTATTTAATAAACTGTTTTCTAAGTGGCATAGACCGAACTATATTGCTGGTCCCACTTTCAAGAAGATCCATTACATTAGATTGGTTGATGTGAAGAACAAAACGTTTTCTGGCAATTTGTTTATTCTTCTTTCTGTAACGTAAAGCTTTTATATTTGGTCCTTGAAATCCTTTGTGCCTATATAGTGACAATGTCAGAAAAACAAAGCCCACATTTGTAGTCAATGCACCAGCTTCCAGTTGTTTCTCCATGCCTCAATTTTTGTGCACAGTGAAATCTTTGTGCACTTTGAAGCTGTACCACATATGTAGAATAATAGCAGCCTCTTTATTCAAGTTTTACTAACCACAGAATGCTAGGAAAATGCTGAGGATAAGGTGAACATCTTATTTTGATGAAGTTGTGACTGTCTTCTGCAAGTCCTTTTCATACTTTCTGAGGCTTCGGGACTGGTTTGCTGGCTGCTCAACTAATCTCCTAAAGGATGGATGTGCAAAGCAGCTTTCCTATGGCATTGAGCTTGCTGGCTGACAGTTTCATCTGGAACAGTTCTGTGCCAGAATGGGCTATTTTTCATTTTGACAAGAGGAAAGGCAAAAGAATATAAATGGAAATGTCCATCTGGCACAAATCTTTAAATACGGTCACACAATCACAGAAATGTGGGGTTGGCAGAAAACTTAAGAGGTAACAGAGCCCATGCCCCCGCACCAAGACAGGATCAGTAACAATTATCATGAGCAATAAATTTTTCTCCAACTCAGCAGCACTGACCACACCATACCTTGACCATACAGTCTATTCCAAAGCTGACATATCCTCACCATTAGAAAAAGGCTTTTTCTGAACATCAAACTTCAGTCTTTGTTTCTGGAATTTCAATGCCATTCAGCATGAACAGGCAGAACAGGCTATTCCTGCCCACATTGCAACATGAAGACTGGGCAAGTCGTTTCTTTAATAGGTTTGGGTGGTTTTACATGTTGGGAAGTGCCTCAGTTTCCTTCAAGTCTTCTCTTTTTCAGGCTGGCTAAACCTAGTTCTTTTTTTTTTTTTTTTTTTTTTTTTTCCCCTCACAGATTATAGTTTCTACACTACTGATCAACCCCTTCACTTTTCTGCAGACTTTCTCTACCTTTCTCAAACTGCAGTGGCCAAAACCAGACCAGGTGTGATCTTTTTTATCCTTAAGAGACTGAGAGGAGAGCCAACAATCTTGCAGGCTATTCTCTTGCTTTTCCAGCCCATCATGAGTGACTCCTTTTGCAGAAATGTTATATTATGAACTCACGTTCAGCCTGTGACACGTTCCTACTCCGTGCCCTCTCAGTAGTTCCCATTCTGTAATTGCACAGCTAATATTCCTGTGTGGAGGTGGTACTAGGACTGTCCTTACTGAACTCTGTCCTAGCTGATTCAGACCATTTCTCCAGACTATTGAGATTTTAAATTCTAATCCTGTTCTCTGACACAGTCTTAGTCCATGTTCCTCTGCAATGCCTCTAAATTCAGTGAGCACACAATCTATTCCATAATTTAAATCATTAATGAATGCATTGGAATCTGATTGGAAACTACTTGATACATACTGGCTCAATACATAACACCTACCCAGGGAAGGCCTGTTAGCCTGTTTTGTATCCATCCTATGGTAAACATGCAGATATTTTATTTATTTAGGAAAATGTCATGGAGATTACTGACAAACTCTTCGTAATATGTCCTCTGCTCATAATGTCTGTTACCTTGCCAGAGAGACACACTGGTTTGACCCCCATAGTTTGTTCTTGGAAAATTCACACAGCCTAAGACACACATGTTTACTCGCCAGGTATTTAACATAGAGTATGTGATCATTTATTTCAAACTGTCATAGAAACTGAAGTTTATAATATGTTCCTGGAATTTATTTTCCTAGAATCTATCATTCTTATCTCCTCTTGATAGATTTTTAAAAGTAGGAATTATATTTGCATGTCTCCTCTCCTGACACACTCCTATCCTCCAGACCCTTTCAAATGTAATTATCTTAATTGCTTGCTGTTAACCGATGCAGAAAGAGGGTTGAATACTGTCCCTTTTGGTGTCATGGACTGATAGCTTTTGTACTTCATTGACTAGATCAACATTTTCCTTGGTCACCTTTTTATTATTAAAGCACACCTGAAGTGATTTCTTAATTTTTCCTGGAAGTTATATCTTACTTTGGAACTCAGCCTATGTCTTCTTTACATGTTTATTTTTCTTCATGGCATTAGCTCTTAGTGACCTGCACTTATTTTTCTCTGCTTGTTTCTTTTCATCTTCTATTACAGGCCAACAAGGAATTTATTAGCCTATTCCCATTTCCTTTTCCAAAAGCCTAAAAATATTTATTGAGGAAGTAAACTAATCATCTTATCTAGTCCAGCGCTTTCCTTTTGAACGTTGCCTGTTTCTGGTTCCTCACAGCCACTTATAAAATCTGTACTACCTCCTACCCTACCCAAATTAACAGATAATCTCGCAAGTGATACTGTATCAACTACTACAGCAACAAACAGTTCAATCTGCTACAATTTTTTCAATTTCCCTTTTTTGGATTATCAATGTTAATATCAAAGAAAAAGATGAGATGATTCTAACAACACACTTTTTGTAGACTTACTTTTTTTTCTCTTTTTCACATTTTACTTCTATATTTAAGCTGTTCTCTCCTACGAATCTGTTTCCAAATCTTTTTCTTCCATCTATTCAAACCAAATGACTGGTTTGGGTCTCATCACTTCTCCCTCAACTTCTTCAGTAATGTATTTCATTTTTCAGTTTCCTGCTCCAATATGCGCTCCTAAACAGAAGTGTAATAAAATATTTTCTGTTCTTAATGCAAAGTCCTGCTCCAGGCTTCTGTTTCCAGAATATTGGGATGGAATTATCCAGACCTCCCACTTCTCTGCAAGCAAACACAAATTTCTTGGGCCTGAGGGTAGTCAAAGTAATACAATTTTGTTTGTATAGTCCCAATTGCCCTAAAATCAAAATCCTGTGTTGTATTCTTTCTTCCCTTTGGATCTCTTATTTGATCAGACACTTGATTATTTTTGATGGGATACTGCAGATAGTTGCATAAAAACATCAAATAAATATGTGGTTGGTACTGCCAGCAAATAAGACAAAGCCTCACACACTGACCTTTGTGAGTTTATAATAAAACAAGCAAGACATTTAAACATAGTCAACTGTATGTTAATTGTATTATAATTCAGAAGCAGAAAAACTGATGAAAAAAAAAAGGTACGTTCCAGCAAGGAGAACAGTGCAAGATACAGGGATCTCCATTTCTTGTGAGTGAGGACTGCTCAGTGAGATGTTGAAACAAAAAGCTACGCATCCATCTGTAGCTTATATTTTTTCATTACTCTGTTTTAATCTGGCATTACAGCTATATATATTTATAAATTTATAAAACCAGAATGGGCTGGGGTCTTCCTTATTATTACAGGTTGTAGTTTCGGGGACAGTACCTCAAATCTAACTGCAGTGAATTCTTGGCATTTTTTTTCCAGGATAGTTTCATATTATTTCCTCCTCCCCACCACCAGTCTTCTCTTTGCCCATGTGCTCAATGCCATTAACCTTACAGAGTCACCAAATTACCAACCTTGCCAAGAACCGAGGCAAGTTGTTAAGAACTGTGTACCTCCCTTCCCTGCCACACTACAGCCCCACTCCTTCCTCTTTGCTTCCTATTTATTTCAGAGAATATTCCAATATATTTCTACACCCTTCACAAGGCCTATCCTAGCTTAATATTGGGGTAATTCTCATTTTAGTCCTAAGCTGTTTGGCCCATAACACATCTGTGTAGTTTTTAGTCTACACAAAAATACATAGACAAAAAAATGAGCCCACACAATATCAAAACATATTCTGCTACTTAAAAATAACATTCTTTTCTTCTTTTATAGCCTCGAGTCTTGACTATGGATTTATTAAGAATAAACAGGAATGTGTAATATACATTAACAATCTGGTGGATGCTTTTGGGGCAGATTAACCAGAGAAAGCATTATTCTGAAAGAAAAACATTTAATGTAAGGTTAAATGTATTTGTTTCAAACTGTTATATTGGCAGAAAGGCTTTAAGACAGCTAAGCCAGAAAAAATCACTAAGCAATTATCATAAAATCTCACTGACAGTAGCGAGAGCTAAGAGTTTCATTGGATTAAGGATATTCTGGTAGCTTTCCACAACATAAAGTCACTTCTTCAAGAAAGCATTGTAGGTTGGTTTTTGTTGGCTTTAAAAAAAAAAAAAAAAAAAAAAAAAAAACACAAAAAAACCAACTTAATTGAGTTGATTTATTTTAGGAATGTAAAACATGTATATGAATAATTCAATTTGCAACATCCAATGTTCAGTTTAAATTATTGTCCCTTTCAGGGGTAGAGCTTTCCGTTTTATGCATGCTAAGAAACAGAATTAAAAGTATAGGAGCTACCTACATTCATGGGGCACTGGAGGAATCTACCACAGGATATTTTTGTCACATTTACTAGCTCTTAGCAAGGTGACTAGCTCTGAGAACAAGAGCAGAGTTACTGGAGAAGTGTATTTCTTTATTCCCTGGTCTTTTCCATGCTGCCTGTTGTGGAAGTTTCTTGGCAGTGATTGTCATTCAGACTTGGCTTTACAGTCAAAGGGGATCCAACACAAGGTCAAAACCTTGACCTCAGCACTGCAGCCTGAATAAAGTAATAAGAAAAATGCCATCTGCTGATCACTTCATCCTCTCTCCAGTGCACAGCTTCTAACTACCCAGAGTGTTTGTTACTGCCTTCACCTGTGGTGGGTTGACCCTGGCTGGATGTCAGGTGCCCACCAAAGCCGCTCTGTCCCTGCCCTCCTCAGCTGGACAGGGGAGAGAAAATATAACAAAAGGCTCTGGGGTCGAGATAGGGACAGGGAGAGATCGTTCAGTTACTGTCACTGGCAAAACAGACTCGACTTGGGGAAATCAATGTCATTTATTACCAGTTAGATCAGAGCAGGGTAATGAGAAATAAAAGCTAAATCTTAAAAACACCTTCCCCCACTCCTCCCTTCTTCCTGGCTCAGCTTCACTCCTGATTTCTCTCCCCCAGCAGCGCAGGGGGTCAGGCAATGGGGGCTGTGGTCAGTCCATCACACGTTGTCTCTGCTGCTCCTTCCTCCTCCAGTCCTCACAGTCTTTCCTGCTCCAGCGTGGGGTCCCTCCTATGGGAGACAGTCCTCCATGAACTGCTCCAGCGTGGGTCCTTCCCACGGGATGCAGTGCTTCACAAACTGCTCCAGCGTGTGGTTTTTTTTTCCCCCCTTCTTAACTATGTTAATCCCAGAGGTGCTCCCACCATCACTGATGGGCTCAGCCTTGGCCAGCGCTGGGTCCAACTTGTATCCAGCTGCATTGCCTCTGTGGGACACAGGGGAAGCTTCCAGCAGCTTCTCACAGAAGCCACCCCTGTAGCCCTCCTGCTACCAAAACCTGGCCACGCAAACCCAATATATCACCTTGTTTTTGTATGCAGCTAACACACTCGATATTTGAATGTACTTTCCTAGAAATATAATCTATTTAGTATTGCCCTTCATGACACCAGGCTGGATCAGCATCGTAAAGAATATGACAACTGGGAAGTAGTGGCGCACTGCGCTGCCCAGAAACACACTGTAAAGCTGTGAATTGGAGTGTTTGTGAAAGATAAACCATGCTAACTGTTTCATTTAGCCGGCTAAAATATGTATCAAACTTTCCAGATTCCTATACTGCAGCTTGAACCCTGGCACACAACTGGGTGGTGCTGCTCTGTTTCTCAGTATATCAACAATATTAATTTTGGCTCACTGTTGCTTCACTTTTAGGGCTTTGTTTCCTAGGGCATTCACAATTGTCTCAGAATTCACAAAAGTTTCCTTAAAATTTTGGCTCTTTCATGTGAAAAAAAAAAAAAATTATTTTTCAGGAGCAGTGATTTTAAAGTGACGTTTCTTGGAAAATCAAACCCATTCTCTTTTGCAAGTAGCTTTTTTTACACAGGAAAAAGAACCTTTAAGCAGCTCTGACGGTGGGACTTTTTCACAGTAATGTCTTGACACCTGCTTGTGCAGTTTATATCACATCATTCGGTGCCTGTTTAGCAATGGCACTATTTTAAATGCTGTTGTGTATTGTGCTATTGTCTGTTGGTTTTCTGGCCAATAAAGCCAAAATGCCTCACATCTTGGAATCCAACAGTTCTTACCAATTTAATGTTACACTTTTGGAATTGAGAAACTGAGAAAAATTATCAGACCAGTCTAGACCACTATTTCGGTACTAATGGCAAGATAGATGGCAAAAATGGGCCAATAACTTATTTTTAAGGTGTTGACATTTTGAGAATAAAAAATTCCTTCAGATTTATGATTTTTTAAAGATGTTTTTGATAAAGGTCTTTAACCCTTACGTGAAGAAATGCAGCGCTAGATGAAGTAAATCTTTACACAACTGAACCTATTGAACTTGTCCCACAGCAGCAGTTGGCAACAACCACACACTGTTAAATGCCAAGCTGGAGTTTGTAGGAAAATCCACGATACAAAGCCATATCCACAAGCCTACATGGAAGAACTAGATAATGACCCAGTTCTGCTACTGACTGAAACCTTAAAGCTGGTGCTTTTTTTGGTTATTTGTGAGGTTCTGTTTGATGTTGTTGGCTTATTTGTGAGGTTTTGTTTGATGTTATTGGATTAGTTTGAGTATCTAATAAGTAAATTTTGCTGGGTGGCACAATCTGCCCTAGAAATATCAATAATGTAATAGCTACAGTGAAAAACAGCACATCATTCTTGCAGCACTTATAAAGTAGACACAAATAATTTTTTATGTGCTATAGTTATATATAAATTATAGATAAAAGCATCCCTTTTATTTACAGAAATATGGACAAGAACAGACCACACGCTGAGAATGGGAACTATCCTGGCCATCTCTCTTCCAGTAAAAAATGACTCTTTACAGGACATTTTCTCTTGATTTGCCCAGCCCATACCTAGGTCTCTCTAGTGCTATGGTTCTCCTTTAGAGATTAATAGCCTTTGCAACTAAGAAACTTCTAATGATAGTCAGCCAGATTCTCCCTTTCTCCAATTTATCTGATGAGACCTTGATCTATACTGTCGTTCAGAGGGAAAACTGCAGTGTTTCAATCCGCCTGGCACTCTTTTATTCAGTGCACTGACAGTCATACTTTCAACTTGTGACAAAATAATTTTCCCCTGTAAAGTTCAGCTTCAGCAAGTCATTTGCTAAAGCACATATGCAAAAATCATGTCAGGGACAATGTTTTTTTCTCTGATTGAACACATTGCTTGGAGAATATTGTGTTTTTTGGGATGGGATACCTAACAGTTAATATTGTCATTGAATTTAAGATGTACTTCAACCTAATGGGATGCCTTTTGCGTGGTACTGTATACTTGCACAGCAAGAGATCATCCTCACAACAATTAGTAATATTTATAATTGCCAGTGAAACTCGGGAGTTCCAGCTGCAGGCTGGCTGTGCCATACAAAGCACTACAGAGCCAAAGAGAAAATGTCCTAGGTAGCATTGTAATCAGACAGACAAAAAGTGGGATTAGGAACAGAATCAAAGCATTAAAATGATTTATGCAACATCCTGCAGCAAGTCAAAGGAATTTTTGTGAATAAGATGCAGTTTTTCTGGTGCTCACTCTTGTTCTCTGACAACAATATGCTGCTTTTCCCAAAAACACCATTTCCACAACGTCACTTTGCTGCTTTTCCAGCTCAACTTCACAAACTTGGTATTGCCTTTCTCCATAGCTATGCGCTGCAAAACATGAGATTTGTAGATGGACTGAAAGATGTGAAAATAATTGCAATGATAGACAGATAAATTACTTTTAGAACAGGTATGTCTGAAATTTTGAGGACATAATGGAGTCCCCAAGTTTATGTCAAGTGATGATGTTGCCAAACAGTGCTTCAGATTTGGAAATTATATGTCATGCCAGATCACTTGAACTCAAGAAAGAATTTGCCAATGTTCGTCTAACTTGCTCTTTTGTACCTCAACTAACAAAAACTCCACAACTTCCCTGGGCAGTCTGTTGCACAATTTCACGTGCCATACTCTTAGAAAATTTTCCTAATATCTAACTATCACTCTCCAGCTATGACATGGAAACTGTAATAGAGTTTTCATTTCCCTTGTGACACGTGAGACCCCAGAAATCTTACAGCAAGAGTTGAAGGCAATGGCATTCTTAGTCTACTGAGAAGGAAGATGGCAAAAAAGAATTTGCTTTTGTCAGTCCCTCAAATACTCTACTTGGATGTGTGGGTCGGGAAACTAGATCTTTTAAATCACCTCTCTCATTTGCACAGAAAACATTTATACTAGTAAATAATTAATTACATAAGATCCTCTTGGCAATTTTCATTATAAAATTCATGATTAAATTATATTTCACATCTTAGGAAATAGCAAACAGTTAATCAAGGTCAAGTCAAGTTCCAGCCAGTGCAGGAGGAAATTTTTCATATATATTTGCTGACTAAAAATTATCCTAAACCAAAAAAGCCAGACACTCAAATGCTAGCTAGCAAGAGAAAGTAAAATTACCTCCAAGTCAGACCTCAGTCAATTCAGAGAACCCAGAAAAAATTCTAAGTGAGATTTCCCGCTGAGATAACCTCAGCTGATACTACCTGGATGATTTGGCTTAAGTTGCTTATTTGAAGGAAACATTAGTCTGTGTTCAATAATTAATCTTTGGGTTCTTAAGTATTCTTTGAGACAAATCTGAAGGAAATTACACAGGCAAATACCACCTGCCCATCCCAGCTCCACTGCCCAGAAAACATCTGCCCTCTCTACTTCTTGTCTACTGACCTGCCCTAATTGTACCAATGCTGTCAGGATCCTTTGGAGCTGCTGAAGAGTGAGGGCTACAGAGGATGTAGGAGGTGTCCATCGCTTCCCCCCTTCACTGTAGCTCATAAAGTGCCTTTGGGGCAGTTCACCTCTGGAAGTCAATGTTTCCAAATTTCTGTGGGCAGCATCATTACCTTTAAAAAAACCAAACCAGCCCAAAGAAATGGCTGCTGAATGCACCTGGATCTGCCTGCTCCAAGCAGGTCTGACCAGGACGTAGGAAACAAGTGGGATGGTTACTCGCTCAGCATAGCTTGTTCTAGACTTGCACTCAGAGCAATAACGGGCAAAGAAGAGCAAACTGACCAGCGACAGGGATAATCAGGCTATTTGATGGAAACTTTTGTCTGCCTGATCAATACCAGTCTGACTGCTGAGAAGCACAAACGGCTGCTTATCTGTCACTGGCCAAACTTGTTCAATAAAAGCTGCTGTGGTTATGGATCTGAAGAGCTTGTGGTTGTTCAAGACAGAGGGAGAAGCTACCACTAGAAGAGCATCAAGATAGCAAAG
>NW_010120461.1:56097-58989 GCF_000699245.1 Pterocles gutturalis
TAACATTGGTGTCTCCAGACAGTCTCATTTTGGCAGTACATCCCACAGAATTATTCACTGCTGATGATGCTAACATTATCTCTAGAATTATACTAATTACCAGCTTTGTTATGCTAAACAATCACTTTATTTTGGTAATGCTGGCACAATTCTAGATCAATTAGTTCTGACTTAATCGGACCTAAGGGAAAAATTAACAGACAATACACTAACAAGCATGATTTAAACTGTAGAATTTGTTTTCAGAAATTTACTATTAATACGTATTGACTTCTACTGTCACTGATGCTTTCACATTTGAGAAGTGATTTCTTTACAGTTCTTCTGACTCTCTGTGCATAACTTCCTGGAGGAGGAGCAAGAAGTTCAAGGAATCTTTAAAAAGGAAAAATTATCGTGAGTTCTCATACTTACTTCAAACCCTCTAAAAAGAGGGTCTAGCTATGAATCTGAACACCAAACTGTCCTGTCAAGTTTTTCTGCTCCGGAGGCTGGTTCCAGTTTCTCTCTCCACTCTGCACATCAGAGTTGGGTAGAAGATGCCAACTTTTTCTGACTATCACCTATTATAGATCCACCTCTGAGCTGCCTCCTGTAACTGCTGCTTCACCACTGTGCTGTGAAGCGGAAAAACTTTTCCCACAGAAATAATTGCAATGCATTTTGAAGCCAGTTAAAAGTCAACACGCTCCTCCTTGTCTGCACACCTGCTTCCTTCCCCTGCCTCCAAATGCTTTCTTTTTAAAGTTAATGCTTCATTCTGCAAAGAAGGTAAGTTTTCAAATAAGCAAAAGAAAAAGAAATTACCTGTTATGAATATGCTGGGGCTTTTCAATGCTTTTTTTGGTTTTGTTTTACTACCAAAAGAAAAACTGATTGTTCCACAGTTCAATTGCCTTGAGCCTTCTACCTTATGAAACCTCTGTTATTAAGTGGTTCAGTTGTCAGAAGGATTTAATCCCTACTCAGTCTTTGCAATCAGATCGCGCAGACTGCCAGACAAACGCTTGACTTCAATTCACCACATTTTCTCCTGATGTCTGTCTGCAGCACCAGATGCAGAGCACAGGGAAAGAAACAATGCTCCATCTGGGGCACCTTCTTGCCTTTCACTTTTGCTGTTATGTTTCATGAGCTAATCATGTTTTTGTTTCCTTCTGCTCTCTGAGAATCTTGGAAAACTGAGATTTTCACAGTTTCTCTAATTAGTTGTTAGATTTGTTATTAAACTTAGATTTCATATGATTTTATCCTTTCTTGAAGAATAAAAGGAAGGCAACATGTTAATACTATTTTTCCATTTGAAAAACTTTTATTTGTGCTTTTCTTTTATTTTCTATACTGGTCATTACCTGACTATATGCACCATCATGTCCCCATGCCCCTGCTTTATAGCATGAACTATACCATTTCAGTATTCAGCTGTGGGCATTCTGGTTTGTCCATTTTTATGAAGCTCATGAGAAAACATTTTCAACCCAAGAAAACATGCTATACTCTGGCTGAAAGACGAATCAGTGTTTCTTCTCCCAGTCTTTGTGTTCTTCCAACTCAACTCGCCTGTATCAATTAACTTTCTCTCTCCTGACCCGACAGCTTGCTCTTGAAGTTAATTCCTTAAACTTTATTTCACATGCAGTTACAGTACATCTGTTTGAGTCCACAAACGAATTTGAAAGCAAACGTGGTTGCAACCAATGAAACTTGCACGCTGTTTGCCACATTTTCTTAGCTCAGACATTCTTCAAGGTAGGTTAGTCCATAAACGTTATCAGAGCTTTGTCTGGTGGAACCACCCAGTGAGACGGCCAATTTAGATTTTATGTAAAAACTGTTTCTGGCTTATATAAATTAAAAAAAAAAAAAAAGACTGAAATTAGAGTTGAATATGCAGAGAACCTGAGGTGAACCTCAGAGGTATGAACTGCCTTTGCCTCAAACTTCTGAAAGCTGGTATTCCTCCAAGACAAGATGCATTCATGATGTCAGTGTGATGCTACTAGCAGTATATTGTTCCTTGTAGTTTGAATTGTTGTAATATAACCTACACCCTAATTTAGATACAATTTATTTGGAAACATAGTCACCATGATGATGAACAGTGAAAACGTGAAAAGGCTTTAAACTACAACATGAATCTGTTTCTAATTTCAATATTCTTCATCAGTAGTGTCTCTCTTCTATCCCTAAATCAGCTTAGTTCTGCATGCAGTGATCAGCCCCTAACAACATGTTTTTTGTATATATATATATATACCCAGCCCACTCTGTCTACTCAATATTCATTGAGTCAGTCAGCAAAACTATATGTTTTGTCCTGAATTATTCCTACAGAAAGGTTTTCACTTCTTTGTAACAATAACAGGAATTCAGGGCTACCCAGGATTTACTACAACGTGAGAGAAACAGGCAATAATATTGTATCAAAAAACTCCAAAATAGCTGAAAAAGATTATACCAAATGACACGATTCAATCCTTCAGTTTCCAGGGAAAACAGCAAAAGAGCTTTAAAACCCAAGGATTTTGCTGGGATTTAGTGTCTGTTTTAAATTCATTGTAAACAACAGCGAAACTTCCACAAATTTTACTCAAGATCAGATAAAAGTAGCCAAGTACCTCTAATTGCATATGCAACTGATGATCTCTAGAAATGAAAGGAACAAATCTTCATAGAATCTTCATAGAATCACTAAGGTTGGAAAAGACCTCAAGGACCATCAAGTCCAACCCAACATCACCTAACTCACTAACCCATGTCCCAAAGCACCACATCTACACGTTTCTTGAACACCTCCAGGGATGGTGACTCCACCACTTCCCTGGGCAGCCTGTTCCAATGTCTGACCACTCTCAATGAAGACATTTTTTCTAATATCCAGGCTAAACCTCC
>NW_010120462.1:0-16805 GCF_000699245.1 Pterocles gutturalis
GAGGCCTCTTGAGTTCAGCAGCTGTCAGTCAGTCAGTCACCAGACGAACGCCACCCCTAAATCCTAAACGTGATCGAGAGTTCAGTTGCAGGGAGACTGACTGTTTCCAGGCTGCAAGGGCCATGGTATGAACACGTCTTGTCTCTTCTCTCGTGCCCAGAGGTGCCTCATCCCTGGAGGTGTTCAAGGCGAGGCTGGATGAGGCTTTGAGCAACCTGGGCTAGTGGAGGGTGTCCCTGCCCATGGCAGGGGGGTTGGAACTCGATGATTTCTAAGGTCCCTTCCAACCCGAACCATTCTATGGTGCTATGTACACTGCTGGATCAGCTGAGATTAGGGCCGGACAAATTTGCTCCATAAAGAGCTGAGCAGCACAGCCTGGTCCTGCAGGACAGCAGAGGCTGGTCTGGCAGCCAGGCTGTCCTCTGAGGAAAGGTAGCTTGTTCTGTGGCCGTGCTTGGTCTGTAGGGTACCAGTTCTGGTTGCAGGGAGCAGTTCTGGATTAGTGAGGAAGAGTTGTCCTCTAGACAGGGGGCAATGCAAAGAGAGGCAGGGTATGAGCAGCAGCGAGTGTTCCTTCGGCAGCAGGAGCTGTCTGCAAACAGTGCATGTGTTTCAGTCTGTCACCACCTACTTTGACAGATTGATGCCTGGTATTTCCAGATGGAGGTGTGCCACCAAGGCACTGCTAAGTTTCCGAAAACTACAAACATCTTAATGTGCATTGTATTCTCCAACTTCACTGGAGCAGAGAAAGATGTTACCGTGTTTTGCTCTTTTTTAGCCTCAGAAATACTAGGTAGGAGGGGGTTTGTTCTCTTTTTAAAAATGTACTCGTGTTATGCAAGCATCATTTACATATGCATATTATTTTGGATAATTATAGCAGACCATCAAGTAGAGCACATTACTCCACTTTCCAAACCTTATTCATCACAGTACTTGATGTTTTCCTCTCATTGCATATGAAGTCTTTTGACTTGAGTGCTCACTTTCATCTAGACTCCAGAGAAGATCCATGACACTAGAACAGCATAATTGAAAGTTATGATTTCACTAAGAGGGAATGGAGGACACTCCGGCATACTGCTCGCAGCAGGAAGTTAGTGGAATGACTGACCTGATCTGAGAAATGGAAATCTTGAAAGGCTTTGTTGAGTTTTATAGTCAAAAGGACTTACTTTATCTTAAAATCTTGCATGTTCTAGTATGACTAGCAAGCTTGGCAGAGGTATTCCTCAAACGTTTTTACTCTCAGAGTCATCATAAAATTATTTGGAAATCCCGCTTGTTCTCCTGTTGAGAATTTCGTACAGCTCTCTGATGATGCACATAGTAGGCAATGTATTTCTGGATTTAAACTGAGTATCGCAAAGCTCCAGACCTGCAGATCCTGCCAGGAAGATTCCAGGTCTCATCAAAGTTTCTATGTAATTTATGTTATTCGGTCTTATGATGGTAGAAAGGGGCATTTCCTCAGCAAAAGAGCAATTTGTTGCTCAGCAAACAAAAGTCTTACATGGAAATCATGGGCTCTTCTGCAGCTCTGCTGAATGCTTGTTTTCAGTCACCAGATGGGAGACTAGGCATTGAAGTAAGTACAACAGGAATACAACAGTTTTTGTTTGCAGGTAATACATGGACATATCCATGGAAAAGGGTGAAGATAAGCTGTGCATTTTAAGTATCCAACACAAAACTCAATTCTGTCTTTCAGTCCCCTAAGATGTATATTCAGAAGTAATGAATGTAGGACAGGTACTCCACAAGAAAATGAACTTTGCAAGTATCTGAATTCAGTATTTTAAATTATCTTGGTTTTAGCGTAGATACACCTGGAAGCACATCCTTGTCAGATTTTTAACACATTTTTTTTAGTAGGAAAAAACATAAGGTGGATAGGAGTAACTAATCTGACCCACGATAGGGTTACAGCGAAAAACAGAAGTAGTTCTTGGGAATAGTTTCACGTAACCATTTGTTCTAAGTTATGAGATTGCAGACATTGATAGTAGAAACAGCCTTTCATATTTAAGGTTTTCGTTGATATTTACTAGTTTGTTTATATACCCCCTCTTCCTGTCTCTCTTCTGGGAGTTTCATTAGCCAAATAAACCCTCATATTTATATGTTATCTAACCTCTGAGCATCTTGGAGCACACTTTTTTTTTTTTTTTTATGAAGCTCCACTTTTGTTTATGCAACTAGACAAACAGTAGTTCTGGATCTTTGAATTTAGAGTGAAATTACCAAAACCAGCTTGCTCTGGATCTGAGTATCTGAACTAAATCAGAAAGAATCTTGGCAGCAGATCCAAGCATAGCAGTTACTGGGATATATTATCATTACGTGGGGTGTAAGATACTGGAAGCACTCAGGAAAGACTCTCAAGAAACAAAACAAACCCACTAGATCTTAAGTCCTCCAGGAATTTAGTTTTGAATGTACCAGAAGAGTTCCAGGCTTATGCCGTATGAAACAGTTTCAAGAGGAGTTAGATTTTTTGGGTTTTTTTTCATCATTGCTTTTCTGTTCTGCTACCTCTTTTGTTCTTTGACATGAGGTCTCGGGTATTTGTACATAGTATAATGTGCTGCACTTGTCAGTGGAGCACAAAATAAAAAAAAAAGTAATTAGATATTTTTTGCCAATTATTTTGCTTTCTCTCAGGGTATGATCATGCTAAAATAGTCCAGCATAGAATACAGATTCCTTCCTTTCGCATGTTATCTGAAGGGCACTAAATAATGAAAGTTTCTCTTGAAAGAGACACATTAAGAGTTTTTAAAAAAAAGGTAACAAATGCAGAAAGAGAGTAATTTTGAGGTAATTTGGAGCTGCTTTTTTATTTAATTGGAGAAAACCAGTATGAGCAGATCATACAAGGTGGATGATCAGAACTACAGGTGCCACAGCCACATCACTGGGTGGATGTTTCTTGACCTGACTTTGCTTCAAATACAGAAAACAACAGAGACAGCTCAGTAAGCCACCAGAGGCCTCTACCCTGGTGCAGGTGGGATCCTCCTGCTCTGCATTGGGATGGCTTCTCTGCCTGGGAGGCAAACCTCTAGCACTCTCTCTTCCTTTTGGGCTGTTAGTGTTCATTGCGTTAGAGTCAGAGCTATACCTTGTTTCATTACAGACCAGTGCTAGCTGCTCTCCTGGACATAGTGGAAGGGGCTGTTCTGTCTGTACCGCTTCCTCTGGGCTGGACGCCCCACAGCAGCAGCCCCAGGGTCCCATCAGAAGGCAGATGATCAGTTGTGTCTGTCTCCAGGGAGCTCACTTTGGGTTTCAAAGGCTGAATACTTTACTCCCGTGAGCTGTGAGGCTGTTGCCCTAGGATGGGAATGTGGGGAAAACGTATTCTGCTTATATCAATAATATCAATAATAAGTTTCCCCACTCAAGCTTAGATGGCATGGGATAGCAGTTTGTCTTCTGCTTCATTGAAGGTGGGACCTGCACTGAGATAGGAGATACATTGGTAGCCAGCTCATGCCTGTGCCAGTCAGATCTCAGCCACCCAAAGGTCTCCAAGAGATACTTCTACCAGGTTTGGGCTTTGTGGGTTTTCTTTTGGTTTGTTTTGTTTTTTGGTGAGAATACAGTTATCTTCAATGGATTGCTTCCTGACTGTATCCTCCTGGTATCTTGGTTTCTGACTGTCCAACCAGGCATCTCATGGTCCTTTCACTGAAACGTGCAACTTTTCCAAGAAGTGTGCTAGTTTTTGCAAACCATCGCCTAGCATGCCTTTCTGTACAGAACAGCATTAAAGGTTAGAAGGTGGATCTCGATTCTGTGTCCTTATTGGCTCCGGCGCACCAGGCACAAATGTATTCCTGGATTTAGGGACAACACTGTAACTGGAAACACTTTTCACCATTAAAAGTGAATTTAGTTGTATCTTTTGTTCACTTTCTGAAATGAGGAATGGTCTTCCAATACTGTGTTGTATGCCAGGACAGCATAAATGACAATATTACGTATCTAGGAGGTAGATGAAAACAAAACGTTCGCTTTTATCTCATGTTAAATATAAGCTAGAAACCAGGGCAAGTCTTCATGTTAGAAAAAGAAGGTGATTTACAGGACTGCATGCGTCATGGCAGTGAGTTCCTTAATCAAAGGTGGGGGTGTTATCTATCATCTGCCCTGTTCATGTGCAATTTTCAATGAGAACTTCAAAACTGATACAACTTCTGTATTTTTATGATTTTTATGATCTACAGTATTTAAGCTAATAAATAGAATAAGATCATTAACTTAAAAGAACCTCAGAGAAAATTGAAAGCTTCAAATGCTGTATTTACATGGAACAGCAGATAAAGAAGAAAAAGGGATGAGAGAAAATGGAAAGAACTGCATCTTGGCCAAGGAAGAGCAAGCTGCTTGAAGAAGTTGCTGTTGGGAACAGCTTTCAATCCTGGAGAGGACCTGAGACATTAAGACATTAAACATCAGCTCTTAAGTGGGTGCATTTACCAAGCAGAACGTGGGTAATTTGTTCCCTCAAATAATGGTACCAAACTAAAAAGATAATACTTTTATAGTTACATCTTATTTTTTACTTAATTGTTAATAATTGTTTCTGGTTCTGGTGTCAAGATTTCTTGCTGGAGCAAGCATGCAACTTCTGTCTTTAAGCTTTCCTAAAGTCAAGGGTGAACTCAGTTGAGGCTGACAGATAAACTGTAAACTTCTCCAGTGGCAATGATTCTAAGTAAAGTGTTGTGTGGACTCTGTGTCTTAACTAAAATTAATTTAGGAGTGTCAGCATCTGAGAGGTTTTCTCTTCCAAACACTGTAATGAAGTGTAATGAAGATTAGTTTGAGGTCTAAAATCGCTAGGAAATTCCTCCTTGCAGGTTTAGCCTTTATTTTTCTAAGATGGAGGAAGAAACAGAGGCAAAAAAATTAGATACCTTCCAAGTGGTCACAAGAAAAGTAAAACCACCGAATTACCAAAGATAAAATAACCTGTTAGCTGGAATCCTGGAATTTGCTTGTAGATATAATGAATAGCAAGAAGGGGTACATCCAATAAACACGGAAGAGATTTTGTAGAGAAGTAGGTGATAACACGGGGAAAAAAAACAAACCCCAAACTTTTTTGGTAAAAATATGAATGTATAGAAAACGAGCAGAATTTAATGAACTGGTGAAGAAACTTAAACTGAGGAGCATCTGCCTTTCATGTATTGATTGTGACTAACAAAGTCACTTTAACAGTACTTAAGCTGAGTTAAAAACTGCAGAGGAAAGAATAGATTTCCTTAATGGTGGCTCTTTTATGATTCACACTTGCTCATTTGACAGTGTGAAAACACCTAGATACTTACAGGGATTGAGAGGGATTATGTCTGGGGAGTTGTCCCTCACTTTCTTCCTCATTTGCCCCATTTCTTTAAAGATACTTGCAGCATGGGGTGCTTGTGTCGGATGAAAAGCCTGTTCCATCAGGCCAGCACCCCTGGAGGCAGAAAAGATTACTAGCCTGTCTGAAACTTTGGAGTCAGGTTATTGTCTTATCTCGGTATTGTTGTCTGCTGGATTTATTCTTCCAATAGTAATTAAAAACACACAAGGATATATGAGTCACAATTTCAAGAAGCTACCCCACCCACCTGTAAGGTGAAAAGAAAGATTGGCCATGTAGGGAATTCTCAGCCTGAATGGCAATTTTTACACTAAAAGCAGTAGTAATGCTGTTCCTGGAAGTCATTCTCAGCAATACAAAAGCTAATGTGCCATAGATTTGCTCTTGCTCAGGGTTTCTCTTGTGTGTGCTGACCTAGGACAAGATAAACGCTCTCTCAGTGCCCCTGAAAACTTCAGGCCAGACTAGCCTTGGTCACTCAACATTGTAATTTTTTTTTCTTTTTTTTAGTGAAGTACATATTTTAATAATTACCAGAAATTTATTTCATTTATTAAAGACTGCAATATCTTAAAAAATAGTATAGGTACTGTTCAGGAAAGAACTGTCAAGCAATGTTTACCCTCCCAAAAGGAGAATTACATATAACGTATATGTTGACTGCAGAGCAATCCTGTAGGAATCACAAAGACATACAATGTAATATTTGGCTGTGACCTTGGAGGAGTTGTCTATTTTTTTTTTTTTCCCTAGTTTCTCCTTAGGCTTTCAGACTGATTTTACAAAAAAATCCAATTTCCTAACCTTTTTATTTTCAGTGCCTCTCAGCACTTTGGAAACTGCTTTTACTTATATAAAGTTCTGCATCTAAATAAGTGCATATTATCACAGACAGCTGAGGGTGATTGCATAAACAAATTACCACATTTTTAACATTCATACAAGCTTATGATTGGAAAAGTCAGAAGCATACTTTGCATGTGCAGTTCAGCATTTTCATACTTCCATTATTTTATTTCCAAGCCAAATTGCGTTCAAGAAGCAAAGCACATATTCATCACTGAGAATTAACTACATACCGAGCTTGCAGATTCAACACAAAGCTGCTTTTGAGTTGCCACAGCATTAAAAATAGCATCTGAAAAATTACTTACGAAAAACGATTTTCCATACATGAATAATTTAAATAGACAAATGGAATGTTATTAAACTGTTTTCTTACCACCTCAAGTTGTATTTTGAGAAGAGGTATGAAATGTAAAGATTTTTGATAATATGAAAACAAATGTAGAATAGCAGCAACAACAGTGTCAATTTTAAGAACAGAGTGGATGCTACATACCAGAAATGCTTGTGAAAACAAGCTGCATTTCAAATGTCATTTTCCTGGCCTCAGAAGAATTCCCCTCTATATTGATAAGTAATTATGCAGTCAGATTAAATGTATATTGAGTACTTATCTGAATACCTCCTCACCATTTTAAGAGATTGAGTTATTTCTTAGTGTCGTGCTGATTTCTAGGCCTCCATAGGACTTGGCATCTTTTACAAATCTAACCAAATCTTGCCTAGAAAGTCTCTGAAGCAGAACAAGACAATGCTCAGGGTTGGGGTGAGAGGAGGAAGAGACACGTGGAAAAAGGCAGTGCTTTGGCAGTACTTTGTAGTAGTCCTGTAAGGCCAGTCACGTTAGTAGATAGATGGGAAGGGAAAACACTCATCAGGGAAGGCGAACCTGCAGAAATGAAAAGCAGACACAGTTACAGAACCTGTTTGGGGATGACTAGCTAAACTGAGTGGGAAGCCTTGTAAAGCTTCCCTCAGAAACTACTTTGCTCTGACCTGAAAATAGCTCTTCTGCGTTTAAATGCTGGGGAAAACCACTGTTGTTTTTATATAAACAAATAACTTCCCAGTTTGCTCAGTGATGACTATGTTCAGCACATGTGGCATCATGGATAAGTCAGACAAAAGTAAGACTGAACTTGCAGAGTACCAATATTATAATGATCAGTATTTGGAACATACCAGTCAGTTTAAGACCTGGTTTATAAATTTTTGTACTTTAATTTTTCTAAAGTTTTCTTAGATGCAGCTATCACACATGGGTGGCTATTAAAGAGATACATTTACTTCACATGATATGAATTAATTCACCAGCTCTGCAAAGTAAGACACTGTGTTTTGTCACATAATGGCTACCCACGTAATGGCCTCACCCACTGGTGTGAGGCAAGAAAAAGATTGCTAATAGCTTTAGAGTAAACCGGCGTAATGGTCCCATCACGCTTAAGAAGGACGAAATAATCAAAGAAAATTATAGCTGTTACAACATGCAATATAACTGTTAGAACTGAAGCGTGGTTCTTTTCTACATGATGTAAACAATCTCAACATTATTATATGTATTCTTAAAATATGTTATTGTGTGTTATATAATTCTGCATTGTTGTGTGTGGGTTTTCACAGAACCAACCCCATGGAAGTTGCTTACAGTGATGAAGGAACAGATGGTGGAGTCTGAGGCTCATTACTCTTCCCTAGTTAAGGGCCAGCTTAAAGTATGGTCTGAGGACTCCAAAAAAAGCAATGCAATTCCTAGGTCCGTGGAACTGCAATTCAGAGATAACAGCATAGGTAGTATCCTATTTTTCAGTTAGATTTATCTGCATGTGAGAACTGCTGCAAACGATCCCATAGCACATTTCCTGTCAAAATAACTTAAGTTCCAGGTTCTTGAAGATCTACTTGTAAAAACATCTTAAAGACCATGACTTATTTTACTGCCTTAATTATTTTAAATTCTCTTGAAGAATTACTAATAAAATAATGTGGAACAATTAAGCACAATACAATGTGTAAGTATGAACTGAAACAGAAATTCCCTTTTAATTTCAAGAATACACTGTGTCTTCTCAAAAGTCACAGCTCTTACTAAATATAGAATTTTATTTTTAAATCTATAAATAGATGCTAGGGTAATTCATCAATTAAGCAAGACCCATAAGCAATTTAGGAATTGTCCCTTGCCCAGAGATGTGAAATGCCTGCTTTATTTCTTCCAAATGAAAGTTTAAACTCTACAAAGTCAAAAGTAAGCTTCTGGTGTGTGGCTTCTGAATGTGATTACAGGGCAAAAAAAAGTTGTTTCAAATTCTGCAAGCAGCCTTGAACAACTGGACTCCATCAATCTTTCTGGGGTGCTGTAAAGTTCATCTAATAATGAATTTATGAGAAGTATTAGCTCCCACGACATGGATCTTCTACAAGTTTATCTGAATACAACAATATTGCAGGTATAAAAAGGCAATACATACATTTCTAATGTCATATACATAATTTAAAGGATAGTGTAATATAGTATCCGTAAGGTACATGTTAAATAAGCTGACAATGACAAAAGATGAAAAGTAGCTACCAGTCATCATTAATAGATTTGGGGGGGGGAGGGTACTTTTGTAGGGTCCTGAAAGGGTGGAGGATCCAACATATCCCTTGATGATCTAGATATAGATGTAAAACAGCACTAATAAAAGGCTGCAGAGAAACAGACTAGTAATTAGTGAGGGTAAGATGCTTACACAGAGTGATCTGCATAAGCTGGAAAACTGAGCCCGTTTGAAGAAAATATGTTTTTTGTAGAGCTCAAGGTGGGCTATCTCTTCAGAAGGGCAGACTGCCTCCTGGAAAATGTGAGTTCTGGAAAAATCCCCCTGTGTTAATATGGCAAAAAGCGTGAATGCTGTCTTTGAGTACACATGTAGGAGAATAGCCAGCAGCAGTACGGAGGAGCATATTCTAGTGTCACATACAGTGATAAGTTATGCCCAGTGCTTCATGGCCACATTTTTAAAAATATCTGTTGATGAACTAATTGCCAGTTTTCCATCCTGGAAAATACACTTATAATGGGTGCTGTCTTCAATACAGACAGACGTGACTTGCTTGCAGTTTATGCATACCTAAAGATGAAAAAAACCTCTACCAAAAACCCAAACCAAAACAAAGAATGGCAGGCTTTAATGACTGACAGCAAAGATGAACATTGGAAGAACCAAATATCAGAAAACAAGGCCAAACAAACTGAATTTAGAATTAAGGTACAATTTCTAAAAGAGGAAAGGAAATTTAATAATTTTAATAAATTGCAAAGTAAAACTATGTATTTTTCATTATCCACCTTCAACTTAAGTTTTTCTGGCAAATATTTTTATGGAAATCCAAGTTATTGGATTCAACACAAAGATTAGCAGATGAAATCTACCATCTTGCAATATGTAGGGTCAGGCCAGAGTATCTAGTACTCAATTAAAGGCCTGATTTTAATAGTTACTGCTGAAACTTTCATGCAATTATCTGATTAATTAGTGATCACTTGAATAGATGAAATGGAGAGAGGGAAGTCTGGAAATGAAACTCAAAAAAGAGTGACTGGAAATTACTTCTGGAGATAATACAGGGAAAATTTGGTTAAAGAGTAAACCAATGGGCAAAAACCAGACGTGTTCCTCAATGGATGTATAGCTCCCATACAGTGAAGCTACATGTAGCAACAGCTATACATGTAATTGTTTATTTTGTGTCTTACTAGCTAATAAATCAAAGAAATTAACTCAACAGTCAGAGTTTGAACTGTTACGCAGTTATTCCTTTATTTGCAGGATTGGGCAGCACTGGCGATAGCTCCGCCTTAAGTGCTCCAATGAACGAGCAAAACTGCAGAGAATATACGTTGAAAACTTATACATATTGAGTAAATTCCCTGGAAATATTTTACATAAACATAAGATTTCCTGGAACTTATTAATATATGCAAATGGCCTTTTGCACATGCGCAGAGGTTCCCCTGGTGGTCTTTAGGTGGTCTCAGGATGAAGTAAGAACTCTTCCTCCTTTTCCCACTATCTGAACTTCTTTCTGATTCTATGCAGTGTTGTTCCTTTTTCTCAATTATTTTTTTTGTCTTTGTACTCTTACAGGGTTGGCTTACTTCTTGATTAATGCTTGTAGATATTCTTCCTCACTTGATTGTTCTTTTCCTAAACCTTTATAGTTAGGTTGAACATTTACTATTCTAAGACACCTTATGACCTTCCATCTATTGGCTAGCTACACAACATTCCAGAGTTAACTTAAAATTTTACAATAATTCAGCAGCAGCTTTGTTTCACTAATGGCCAAGTTCCTTCTTCAACCTTACACAACCTTCTTATGAAGATTAATGAGTGACCTTCAAGCTGAGGGAACCACATAAACCTAAATGCCTGCTACCATCCACAGAGTTGGAACATGATGTGACCTTTCCTTCACAGTGAACTTGACACCTTCAGTTTAGCACATTATTTGGCTCCACCTGTTTCTTAATCCAAGAGGGTTGCTTCTATATTGGATCAGTTCAGATGCTGGATAAAGAGGATGTTATCCCGGAACTCACTTGCAGCAACAGACAGGATAAATGTCCTCCCCTGCAGTGTAATTAATTTAGTTGTTATTGGCAAAAATGTTGTTCAGGTATTGCCAATTTTAATTAAAGGTCATCTTCCTTATCTATATGGAACAGGTCAACACCCAAATAAAAGTAGTACAGAAACACTGTTTCATGTCTGGCTTTCTCTGTCAGTCACTATTAATGATATGATTGCTAGCACAGTACCTTCTGTGCGTTCTCTATATCCTGTTTTCCAGAATCAGATGCTATAACTCTTATTTTCAGGAATAACTCTATTTTCCGTACTCTTCCTTGAAATTCTAATGATGCAGCAATTTCTTTCTGCCTTAGTCTCTCTTCCACTACATTATCTAAAATACTGCTGTTTCAAGTTTATATTCACTTACTCGCAACCCAATAAACTTACCTGTTTCCCTGACTCTGCACATGCATTCTTCACTGTCTGCTTGTTCTGTATAGGTCATCCTTATTGTTGTTTTTCTCCACATCTACCTTCACTCCCAGCTGTCCTGTTTAGAGTACCTTGACTACTTAAATTCCCACAGTTCAGGGAAATAAGGAAATGTGCAGGGATAACATTTTGTTAACTCTGCCTGAGAAACAGCTTTAGAAATTCTTTATTAACTTTCCTTTCTGTTATCAGCTAAGGCAACTTCTATTCACACCTTTGTTCTTTGAATACAATCTGAGATTAAACAACAGAAGATGTTCTTAGAACATATTTCTAAGGTAAAATAAACACCAATATTTCATCATTTGTTCTGCATTTTCATAGTATCTGTGTAACAGTTCCATTACCAAGACGCTAAATTCTAGGACAATACGTAATGTATCTTTTATTTCATCACTGCTCAAGGCAAAGCCCTGCAGTCCCTAGTTCTTCATGCCCTAAATGACAAAAGCTTTATTATGGGTCAATAAAATGCACTGTGCTAAAAACCACATTACTTAGCATATAAAATATGACTTTGTGACTGTAGTGAATAAAAGTTATGTTTTCAAAAACTTCTTTACTCATCATGGACAAAGAGTTTAAAATTAGTCCCGAAGCCCTTGTGCTGCAATGCCACCACACTTATTTCAGAAGATTCAGCCAACACGTAAAATGGTCTGCAATGGATTTGGATGCTCTTCAGCTTCAAATAAAGGGAGTTAAAGGTTAAACTTCAATAAAGGGAGTAATTGGATGTATTTAACATCTGCTATAAGGCCACCAACATGATATTTTGAAGCTTTGCTTTGTATTCCTGATCTGTTTCCAAGTTAATTAAAGTGGGAGGGAAAACAAAAATGCCTTTTACAAGTGAAAGGTGTTTTCTAACTGCTCTCAGTGAAAATAATGGTCCTTGTACACCCCTTTTGAATCAGTGTAACATTGCCCCTGCTGAAAGGCTTTATTATTTTTGCTAGTATGATGGATCAGTTTTCTAGATGTAAATACATATAAATGCAAGTAGGCACAACTATCAATGCACTTCTAGATACTTGAATTATAATACCCATAGTTTTTGCTTAAAGCAGTAAAAACACTGAGATGCTATATGTCAGAAAGGTGTATATGTTCCTAATACACCCAGCCTCCTTATTTTCAGTATCAAACCACCATAAAATCAGGACCAAGGCCATTGGCTTGCCTTTAACTGATTATTTAACATACATTTAATGACCAGTCACAAATCTGCCCTCTTCCACAGCAAAATGAATATACTATTTCAACTTCTTCAGCATGAAACAGCACAGACCAACAAGACATTTAACTGTAGATTCAATTAAGAGCTTTAATCAAAGCACAGACATTAAAGAATAGAGTATTCTGAGTTTCCCCCAAAAGATAAAAAAGTATTCATATTTTACAAATTTACAATTTCACTGCAAAACATAATACATTTCTATGTTACAACTGTTGCCTTCTCTTAGAATTATGTATTCCCTGAACTGTTCTCCTTAGAAAACAGGAGAGTATAATAAATCCAAAAGTATAATAAATATATTGCTAACTACGGTGGTAAATGCTGAAGAAAATTATTCAAACATCCAGTTCTTTTATCCATCAGATCGCTAAACTAAATGGATTACTCACATGAATTATATTAATGTGATTAAATGTTTTGAGTGTCAGACCTCAAAGCAAGATAGAACAATACAGTCGGTTAAATCTCCATGCTGTGAAAAAGGTGGTATCCTCATGCTTTGCCACCAACCTAGAAAGCAAGTAAGCCACTTTGGAGCTTGGCGTTTTGGGTTGATTAGCCCTTATCTTCAGAATTAATGGTAAGAGAGAAAACAATCCTTATAGACAAAAATAAGAGATTAAGGTATTAGTTGTTGTGATTTATCCAGAAAAGGGCAGTGCTCAGAAAACAGTTTGTATTTTACCCCAGACAGGTACTATATAGAAGTCTGTATGTGTTATCTGATACCCTAGTACTGGCTTTTGGTTGTCACTGTCATCCTCTCTTCTTGCCACATTCCACCACTTGCTGAAGTAGATTTGTCTCAGCCATTTAACAAATAATTCTTCTCCAGAGGACATCAGACTTTTTGAAAAAAAATCCCCACAAAGCACTCCAGTAACTTGTGTTGAAAAATCTGGGGAACATCCAAGGAGCACTTTGAATTGTGGACAGTTGGAATTGCTACTAAAAAAAAATGAGAAACTTTGAATGAGGAATAAGAGAGTGGTGCACCAGAAAAAAATACCAATAAAGCTTTAATGAAAAAAAATACATGCTGAAAAGTTTTGCAATCTCACTGCACTGTGCTGCTGTTCAGCTGGGTCAACCTGCTTGATAGTCTGAAATCCTGCAAGGATGGAGATACTCAGACCACACAGGAGAAACCAAGATGCACGTCTTACAGCTGCACACACAACAGCAACTGACCCAGTTCATTTTGTGGCACTAACTTAAGCAAAGACTCTGTTCTCCTTGGCCCACTTTTTCATGATGCGGACAATGTATTCTACTTGAGAATTACTGGTGGTCTTCAGAAGATGCAGTACTTCCCGTAGTTTGTCTCTACAAAGGTGAAAAGCAAAGATTTAAATGAGGGTGAGACCTAACTGACAAAATAAACAACTAACCACATCCAAACTATTATGCAAAACATGGTTCCTAGACAGACAGTTCCATTCATCTCATTCTGCTCATGCAGAGCAAGAACAGGTAAAAAAGCACAGTAGATAGATCCCAAGGGACCAAAAAAAAAAAAAAAAAGTCTTGTATAAAACTGCAACAAGGAGAGAAATTAAAATTTAAAAAAAGGTCAGCAAATTTTTTTTTTTTTCTGTAATGCTACTTGCTAGTCTTCAGTATGGCAACATCTAGCTTAATACTGCCAAAGCACCTTACACATAAATACAAATAACATGGAAGTGAACATTACCAATAGGATAAACTAGCATGAAGCTGCAATTTGCCCGCTACTTTACAGCCAAGAGCTCGTATGCATATTGAAAAACAGGCAAGCTATGTGTATTTTACTGCATCTACTGCAGTAATTGCTAAAAGGACACTTGAAAGGTGCAGGAGTTAATGAGATTATTCCAGCAGAAAAGGGAATACAGGGAAGGTGTAGAAGCCAAGATACACACCTACTAGTCATGAATGAAGCAGCAACTTTTGCCAGAGGAGGATGGCCATCTGGCACCATAGCAGAATACTCATGGGGGAACAGTTCTTAAATAGAGCCTCACTACTCTCTCTTGTTCTCCCATCAGTGAAATGGGCTGAAAGCAAAACTATCAGTAATACCAATAAATTCCTTTAAGCTTTCATCAAGAAAATACACTTGTCTGACGTGGACAGTGTCTTCAGAAAGCAAATTTTAGGGAAAACACAGACTCATCTACTCGTTGTTTAGAGAAACCATGTCCTTCTTACAGCACTGAGTAAACGTTTCCTTAGTTCTGTTCTATGAACCTTAAAATGTCATGGGACAGTTGTCCGTTCTTATGCCATCAACATGAAATTAAGTTCTTTTCCCTCAGTTCGTGAACCATGCTGCATTTATAACTTAGCTCTTAGTATAATAACTAATGTATTTTGTTTTCCTACAGTTCATAGCATTTGCTGATAAATTATTCTCCACCATATAGCCTACAACTGTTGGTGTGGAAGATACACTTCAAACTGAACACTGTATATGGAACCACTGGCCAGAGTGGCTATTCTCTGAAAGGTCAATAAAGAATTGGAAGACTGTACGTAGCCCTAAAGCTAAGATGATTCTGGCTCACAGCTAACTGGAAATAGGAAAAAGAACAAAATAAATTCAGATACAACACAGAATACTCACTTTGTTTCTCGGCCAGCTAAGATCATTTGAAAGACACCCACACAAGCACCTCTCTTGCCTTCCCAGTGTTCAGGATTAGCGTCCATTCTCTCCAGAACATCAAACGCTTTAGCTGAATAGTAAAACTGACGCATCTGTGCAGAAAATGAAATATTATTCCTGATTGTATGACCATCTTTCAGAAGGGGATTAAAAATTTTGAGCTCTGTTTTCTGAAATCAGCAGTAACTCATAGAAGCAATGTGCATTTTCCTGTTTTTCTGCAGGCAGCAAGTGACACAGAACAGGCACCTTTCAGTTCTATAAAAAGGGAAACAGATGGTATAACATTACTGGTCTATGTCTTTGAACATATCATAGACGAACTTCACTGGGAATTTTATTAGTTGGCAACAATCACCACTGTTGTTTTGATCCTGTACAGGCAATACTAACTTACAAAACTTCTTTTTTACAAGTTGCCCTATCTAGTGTTGTACTGACTATACCAAAGTCCTTGGTAGAATATCAAAATCAAAATCAAACTAGTGCAAACATTTGAAGATGGAACCACTTTTCCTCTTCTAGAGACAGTCATAGAGACATGCTTGGATGTCTTTTGGGTTTAACTTAGAGCTGATTTTTTTTCTTCACTGTTACAGTACAGTACAAAATAAGATTCAGTGACTCCTTTATCCAAAATTTTCCTGAGTGTAGGAAATCCACTGTGTACCCTATCTTTTCTGCCTTAGGTTTTCTACTTGTAAATGGGAACAAGAAGCAAGTTGCTTAGTAACACTCAGTGCGAAAGGAGTGACCACAGTAACTGTGGCTTTTATGCTAAGTCAGCATAACTCATGTGGACCTTATCTATGACTGTAAGTCCCTTGGGCAAGCCTGAGTAGCACTGTTGTTTGTGGCTAGCATCTTCCCGTGAGAGAGCACAGAAGGTAGACTGAACACAGCCTCCCATCCTTTGGTGGAAGCCTGCATCTGCTGAGAAAAAAGGACAGGCTGTGGGAGTTACATTTGGAAACTTTAGTCAGAGAAACACAGGTACTAGAGAATGAGTAATAATTCCCTTTTCTTTACATAAATGGTAATTTGAACCACAAGTGACTGGAAAGCACTTAAATGGATGGGAATAAAGATAGGGAATATAAACAGTATCAGATGAGTCAGCTAAAAAGAAAAAATTGAATACTGATCTCTCCAAAATGCCATCTGATCCAGTTCCACTAAGCAGATACCAGTTTAATTTCCTCCTTCTGTCTGACATGAAAGCGGGAAATGCTTCACCTCAAGTCATGCGCTATTCCCTATATGGATAAGATGGGCTATTCCATGAGAAGCAGCTAGAAATTAACCAAAGGTCCTGCATCCCAGCTTGCTTCCTCACTGAACAACTTTTATCAGCATAGCAATGGGTACATCCAGCTACACCTAGTCTCAGGATGCTGTTGGCCTTGATCCATCCATTTTCACTCAGCATTCTGTTGTGTGAAGCCTAGTGCAACTGCCTTAAGTTACAGCTATAGTGCTGTTTGTGGACCTCCAGCATAATATAATGCTTCAGAAACAACTAGAAAATGCTACATAGCCTCAAACAACATGGACCTTGCTATTTAGTGGAAGAGGTACAAACAACTAACTGGTAGTGTAGAAAGACAAGTGTCTTGGTGTCAGGACCACCAC
>NW_010120463.1:0-281 GCF_000699245.1 Pterocles gutturalis
CTGGGGAGCCTGCACTTCGAATACTGTGTTCAGTTTTGGGTCCCTCACTACAAGAAAGACACTGACACATGCCGGAGTGTGTCCAAAGAAGAGCAGCGAAGCTGGTGAAAGGTCTAGAGAGCAAATCCTACAAGGAATGGCTGAGGGAACTGGGTCTGTTTAGTCTGGAGAAAAGGAGTCTGAGGGGAGGCCTTATCACTCTCTACAACTACCTGAAAGGAGGTTGCAGTGAGGTGGGTGCTGGCCTCTTCTCTAAAGTAACAAGTGATAGGACAAGAGGA
>NW_010120463.1:483-27232 GCF_000699245.1 Pterocles gutturalis
CTTGAGGTCTTTTCCAACCTTAATGATTCTATGATTTTATGATTCTATGATTGCTCTGGAGATCTGAACGGGAGCCAGATCTCAGAGCTGGGGTCCAGGGACATGCTGCAGCTGCACATACAGTGTGATTTAGAGGTTCTCTTTGTTCCAAAATTTGGAATAAAAACCACAAAGAACCTCTAAATTCTTTTCATAAAGTATGGCTATACTGTGTTGCTGTTCTAAGAAAAGGGATATTTACCTAAGGATCTCAGCATAACTACAGAAAATTTAAAAGGCTGCAGGTGTGCTTCAATATCCGTCATTAACATGATTTAAAAAAAAAAAAAAAAGTCGAAACACTTTTCAGTTATATAGTATGATTTTGAGTGACACATGGCCACTTAAAATTCATGCCTATGTGGGGGAAAACCTATTAATACTTCATCTCATCTGTTGATCTCATACACACTTACAACCATATACATGAATAAACGCAGTTAATATTCTAATCTGTTTGAAAAATAAAATATAAATGGGTACTATGACTAAAATATTTTAATTTAACTATTTTAAATAAAAATTAAAAACAATCAAGCAAACTGAAATATCCCAAGAAATTGCACATCAGTGTGAGGATGCATTAGCAGTGCATCCCATGATGATTACATCCAGGGACAGCAAAAGAGCTGAGATAAACTTCACACTTAGTACAAGGTTTTTTTATGTTTTCAAGAGTTTTTTTGTGGTTTATCGCAAACCATGATAATAAGATAATACACAAACATTTCAAATTTATATTTCTTAAATGTTTGTTGACCCTTGTTGAAAAGTAAACTTTATAAAATAAAATAAATAAATTTAGGCACAAGAATTCATTGTGGATTGCACAATGGCAATTATGCCTTGCAGAGTATGATACTATCTCTGTCTTCCATTCTGCTGATTTGAAATACAGTCAATAGATTTTGTAATTAAAGGCTTACCAAGAAGAGTTCAAGTTTTTATCTGTTGCTTGAGACTTTGAATAACAAAGAAAAAGAGATAAAAGGATCTGTCTGGGTTATTCTCTTATGCGACTGTAAATTTATTTTATGGAAACTAAAATACAGTCTTGTTTGAGTAGCACAGATCACTTTTATATAAGTAAACAGAATTCTACTCTGTCAGTTTCTATATTTCATCTAAGATAACTTTTCTTCCATCTAACAAATTCCATCTGGATTTTTTGTTTTCTCAGGGGACCAGATATTATTTAAACAGGCTTTCCTCTTTTTTACACTTTGTTTTCTGTTGTCTTGCCTTACATCTAAAAAAAAAATTGTATCTTGTTTGTTGGTATCCTTGTAGTCTTTGGCCCTTTGTTCATTTATTAAAATAATTGTTTTGTTCTGCTTGCATATGCTATTAATTCTTTTCATTTGTTCTTCTTCATGTAGCATGTGTACTTATGATTTCATAGTCCGTGCCCAGTCCATTTGTAGACATACAATAACATCTCACAGTCATATGAATATACTCACACATACATCACAAAGTTGTGTGTGGTGTGGGGTCCTCTGCACTGACTTCTTTACTCTGTATTTTCACTGCTTCCTAATGTAGACACAGCCATACGACAATATAGAGTATTACTTAACAAATGATAAATAAGCAAGTTAAAACAGTTATGCCACCATTATACTGAACAGAAGAGGGAAAACCATTTTGTCCTAATACTACTGTGCTTTCACTGACAGTATCTCTCTCGTCTGTCTTATTTTCCCCTTCTAGTTAATTTTCTTTCATCTTGAAGAAATTTTTTCAGTTCTTTTGTGTGTATTAACAATTATAAATTGCACTTTAAGTCTATATGGTAAGCCAAAACATATCTCTGACTTTATTACTGTTAGATGCGTATTTTTTCCTCTGGCTTTGAAAATAAGTCTATCCTGGAGGTGCAGTGGAATTATCAGATCCTTGAGCTGTGGATGTGATTTGCAGAGGAACTTTCTCCAGAGGCTTTCTATCCTCTCTCTCAGGCTACAACCTCTTTTAAAATGGCATCATATGGTAAATCAGCTGTATCAATCAAAGTCTGCCCTTCACTCCAAGGATGGTGAGTGTTTCCTCTAAACTGCTTATAAGGAATTTTGTTTATGAGTTAGAAGTCCCAGCATGCTCTTATATTTTCTAATACAATATTAAGAAAGAAATACAGTGTTAGGTGTGTCTTAGTCACACATCTCTTGAAAAGGTAATTTCAAACTAATTCATAAGGTTAACAGGTATCTTCTCATCTATGTATCCACTTATTTCTCCGCAAGGTTTATTCTAGAGACTGACAGAGAGGTTATCACTCAACAGACATGATTTGGGTTTATTGTCTGTTTAGAATAATCTATTTGTATTTCTCTCCCCGCACTCATATTTAAACCATGGATTGCAAGCAACGTGATTGAAGTCCTTTCATGCCCTGTAAAATTAAAAGAGGGAAAACCATTGAAAAAAGACATTTTTTTTGCAAAATGTCAGAATCTCGATCTCTAGAAAGCCTGAAAATAAGCTGAACAAATAATTTACAAGAAATAATTGACTTGCTGATTTTTGTGCAGTTCTGGAGATAAACACAAACCTCTAGAATATGCTCAATAATATGCATTACTCACTGACTACTTCACAAAACATTTTTTACTGCAGAGAACATTCAAATCAAATACGGTCATTACTACTGTGTATGCAATTAAGACTGCTTGAATTTATATTAAGTATGTTATAAAAAAAATGTGTATTGTATTTTATTGCAATATTCCCAGTTCACAATCTTGGTTGGTTAATGTAAGAGAAATGTAATCTAGAATGAAACACAAAGCTGCCTAATCCTTGGGGTGGGTCAGATTACCAATTTTAAAATTCAACATAAAAGGTGAAATTATTTGTGCATGCTGGTTGCTAATCCTGAGTAGATCAATGGCAGTTGGAAGTTCATGGAAAGAAAAAGAGAATACTGACAATTCAAAATTTTGTTTCAAGTTGGAAACAAAAATAAAATGTTTTTTTTTGCAATTCAGTTCTCCGGAATTGCCTGTATGTAATATTCATTACACTTCCTACACAAGTGGGTGTGCTGAAACAAAGATCCCCTTTTCAGGGTCACACAGAAATCCTTAGTATTGCTGAGAAGAGAAATCCTGGATTTCTCTTGTTTCTAGCTAGAAGTAACGAAGAAATGTGCTAAGCAAAAATGTATTATTGAATTATCAAAACTACAAAGGAGGTCACAGGCAATTTGGCTAAGCATACAAGTATAACAAAATTTGCAGGGAAAGCTTGACTGCGGACTCCCAAAAGGTATCTATTCCTTCTGCAGACCTGAAAAGCTGTGACCTCTTACATGTCATGTCGTTAGAAGAGTTAACACAGGTAATCCACAGCCAAGCTGATCTTGACTTGAGTAGTGAAGGTCTAACAGTGCTTCAGATTTCTTATAAATTATTTTTTGATGGAGTACTGCACAACTACATTTTTAAGTGTCGTCTGAAGATTTAAATAAAAATGTATGTTTGAAAAATTCATCTTTCACTGAGCTGAGAGTCACCATCTTAAACCGGTTGTTCCCCCATGAATTGCATGTAAATATAGCTTGCATACAACATGCTTTGTTATATTACTGGTCTTACCCATTTCCTTGTTATTCAGTTAGTCAGTGTTAGGGACTATTTTAAGAACATTGTGCTATAACCAGAGCTTGCTCTTAAATATGTCAATGCCCAGCGTGCACCAACTGAACAGCAAAACCCTTGCTCCCTAATGAAGTCTTTTCCCTTGAATGATGCAGCTGGATTTCCTGTACTGGGAAAAATCATCTATCTATATGTCAAATTAAAAAAAAAAAATCATAATTTGTGAGGGGGGAGGAGACTATAAACACTAAAAATGCCATGGAAAGAGGTGGGGCCGTGTTTGATCTTCTGAACTGAGGTACCTTGCCTACTTTGAAATTTCAGCAGCAGTTCTCAATATCTGCCAGGTTTTTACTACCACTACAAAATTCAAAACTGCTATGGAATTATTTGATATTCTTTGTGCTTTCTGTAGCTTTCTGTGTTTTCTGTTTTCTTTCAGCTCATTGTATGCATGACTCTCTTGGGGTAAAAGCCTGGCATGCAGAGTATTTCCTGCACCTCAGTCTCTATGGGAGGAAAACAACTCATTACTGTTGTTCTACTCCTCAGTGTACTGCTTTAATATGTGCCTATGCTGGATAAACAGGAAACCACAATCCCCTTTTATGACAGGGCTGCCTTTAGGAGATAAATTATAACACGAAGCCTCGTTTCTGCTACAAAAGTTATTCTCATTGCCCAGACTATTTAAATGTGACTGTGTCAGTGTCAGACTCCATCACTCTCATGGCATGTGAGCCCAGAGTTAGAAATTCAGGTTAAAGCGTTCACCTTTAGACAAGGAGATATGCACTTCTTTCCCTTCTTCAGTGAATATTTCTATAATTAGTATAAAGGGGAACACTTGCAATTGTAATGCTGAGACAATTGTATCATCTTTGCAACTAAAGAGGTGATCTAGCTGATGACATATCGGTCTGTGCTGATAATATCTGTTCCTTTGTTAAGGCAAGGCAGTCATTTGCTGTATGTTTTAAACTGAGATTTTCTTTAACATCTGCAGGGGACAATGCATGGCTGCAGTGTGGGCAAGAATGGCTGCACTGGAATCAATAAGTTTTGTCACTAATTTCAAGTAAACTAGTGTTTCATCCTCCCTCTTTGATTTGGTCCATTCAAGTGTGGAATACTACTGTGACCATCATTATGCTCGCATGACAAACTTTTCATCTTAAACTCTGCCTTTCCATTTGAGGGGATTGGCACATATGCTGCAATGACCACAGAAGTCCTTATCCAGCATGATGGGGTAGCAGGTAGAAGGAAGATCTGACCAAAACCGACAAGAAAATGAACATAAAACACTTTTCAAAATTCATTTAGTTTAAATTCTATTCCCAAGTTGCAAAAACGCAAATACTTGCCTAGCTTTATTAACTTTGAGTGTTTCTGAACTCATCATGTAAAAAAATCGCCAAACTGCATCTTAAAGTTTTATGATATCTGAGTTATTAAATGCTTGAAAAATGTGGTTTATAATGAAAGCACCACCACTGCTGCTGTAATATCTATCAAATTACTGAAAATTGTAGTGGTCTGATTTTCTTGGTTTTGTGAAATAGAAGTAATCTGCAAATCTATTTCCAACAGCACCAGTGCTCTTCATGTTTCATCTCTCCATTATACATGAGATCTAAGGCTGGAAAATACTAGGACAATATGTTTATTAGTCTTTTAATTATGTTTTGTAATGATGTTTAGTATCAAGAAAGGAACAAATCCTATTTCCATTGTCAGCATCCATAAGTGTATCAAGGCTTTTAGAATATCTACTGTAATATGTGTCAACAGAACCATACAGAGAAAAAGAATTGTCATGCAGTTTTGTGTTCATCATTGCTTCCTGGCTTCTCTTTCTAGTTCTCTTCCTAGTTATACAGGCTATTGTTGTGATGAAACCGATGAGTTAAAGAAATCAGACACATGTTAAATGATAGCAAGGGATTTTTAGAAACACTAAAGGATTTAAAAGCACAAATTCTTCAAAAAACCTCATTCTCAAAAACTATTTTAAATAATCAGTGTGTTAATGCATGAAAAGCAGATTATACAAAATTAAGCCAACACACAGCTGCAATGCTAATAATAACATGCCTGGACAATGCTGCTGTGATTTAGGTAGATATACCCTGCTCTATGACCCTCAGCCCTCCCGCAGTCTTGTAGACCAGGCAGTGAAGTATATGACAAGGAAAAGCTAAATAAAGAACCTACTCAAAGGCAGAAGTAACTAAAACAGGGATGCTGGCACTTCAAGGAAACTTCATCAGCTCTAACTGTACTTTTTTGCCGTGGCATGGCTTTTGTTCCTTCTCTGCTCCCTTCATACCATCTTCCTTACCATCATACTCATGTCTTTCCTGTCCTCTTTGTCTCTTTCTCTACGATATCTCTCTCCTACCCCCACTCCTTCCCTTCCTTCTCAGTGACACACTCCAATTAAACTCTTCTCCCCTCACCAAAAGTTTAGGAAGTACTCCCAAAAACATAACATCTCTTCCCTGACATTGTCCTCTTCCTGACTACTTTGATAGCAAGCTGTGTGAGACATGAGTTGTCCATTACTTCGTGTGTACACTGACCACCTCAGGGGAGGTACTGTCATAGTAAATCTGATTAGTACCTCTGTAGCAGAAATAGATTGGTTCTTTGCTACTAAAATACGTATGAGGGACAGAGAGGCTAAGCAGGTGGCTGAGGAGATGTACTGGAAAGTGCAGTGAGAGGCTATCCTGTAAGGAAAAAAAAAACATCTCACGAAAAAAACCCCAAACCCCAAGGAAAACACCAAAAGCATTTCAGAACTGAGATTGTTATTATTTCCTTTCTGTTGTATCATATTTAATGAGCTTTTATGGTTGAGACTAATTACAGAAGAAGATTCCAAAACATAAATAAATCCTAAGAAAATAATTAACTTGGCCTCAAATTACATCTGAATTATTTCTGCTTTGATTAGGTATACGTTCCTGCATTAAACCAGCTGCATTTATATGGACCTTCTTGAAATCACCCCATTCTTTTTGTCTCAAGCACAAAACAAATTATTTTTCCTTGTATGCCAAAAGTATTTATAAAAACATGAAAAAAGTCATTCTTTCATTTTGTTTGGGATATACTTTTTTATTTCTTCTGAGTTAAATTCATTAAAAAAAATCTTGCATTCAATCAGAGCATTAATTTTTATGTATGTATATGAAAACAATTTTAGAAGACCAGAAGGCTTGGTCTTAATTATAGTACTTTGTCTAGAATGGTAAAAAAATACTTTTTATTTCTTCTGAGTTAAATTCATTTAAAAAATCTTGCATTCAATCAGAGCATTAATTTTTATGTATGTATATGAAAACAATTTTAGAAGACCAGAAGGCTTGGTCTTAATTATAGTACTTTGTCTAGAATGGTAAAAAACTATATTTTTTTGTTTCAATAGATTTATTTTTAAAAGGCTGTTTTTTAACATTTTACAAACAATACCATGGAAACAGAAGAGTCACAATGTGTATAATGGAAGCATTATAGACAGCATTGTGGTCTCTGTGACGACCATGAAGGGTTTTGTGTCCAGAAAACAACAGGTCAATCTGGATTAATTCATGTCATTATTGCTAGGAAACTGGAAAATGGAGATATATAAACTACTACGTGTTTGTGAAAATTTTGATCAGTAGATTTTAGCTTTTATTTGAAGCATAAGGAGCTATTTTTCCCCCTCCCTCCCTTCTCAGTTCCTTCATTTCTTCTGAATTTTCTCAGTGAAACGCTGAATGTCACACCCTGCAGTGCACAGACTGGGCCATGAAATGGGCCACAAACAGAGTTACGAAGAGGTTGGTGGCAGTGAGGGAACAGCAAGTACCTACCTGTATTCCAGGCTTTAGTGATGAACTGTTGATTATCACTGTTTGGACATCTCCTATTAAAAAGTATCAATTTCACACTCTTTTCCACTTTGATTTGTCCTCATCTTCTAGGTATTTTTCTCTAATATGTGCCAGAGAAAACCTTTTTCCCTTTCTCAGAGATTTTTTGACATCTCATTGACTTCTGTCTTTGATATTAAAGCTACTGTACTGGACAACAGTGCTACATTATAGAGCCAGGTTCTACAGGTGAACAGCTTGTGTGGTCAAGAACCTATTCTCAGTGCAAAATTGGAAGATTGGCTCATATTTGAAGTTGCAACTTTTTCCAAACTACAGTAAGTTATCTTAGAAAACTAAAGCATACGGTATCAAGCAAAACTTATTTCATGTTTCCTTACAGACAAATGCAAAAGGAACCGTAAGTTTCATACTAACTTCTGAGACCCCACTGGTAATCAGGCTACTACACAGAGCTATCTGGAAGTCATTTACAGCCCTCACAGGGGGTCTATCTGCAGCCTTAATTTCAGATCTGGGCCTCTTTTTATCAGTTTATGCCTCTTAAATGATGTTCTGGTAAAATAGAAACAAAGAAACTTTTGCACAAAGAATTATATGTAACATATTTTTTGGAATGATAGCTCTCGCTAGGATTTGTGTTGTAGGAAGCTTAGGGGAAAATTACTGTAATTGCATTATGTTAGATACAGATTGTGTGGGTAAAATTGGAATTAAATATTAACTAGTATTTAGGTGTGTTTTAACATGGTTGTAGGTATTTTTCTTATAGAATCTGTCTGAGGACAGAATTTTGATTTTTGACAACAGAAACAAATGTATTCATGTAAAAACACTCGTCACAGATGTAGTATGTCTCCGTGTGGGATCTTTTTTCCCCAAAAGATATTCCTTCCCCCTTTTAAACTACCTTTGATGCAAAGAAAAAAACTTCAAACGTTTTTTTTAGTCCTCTGTCCTGGGTTAAGCTGAGAGAGAGTTAACTTTCTTCATAATAGCTAGCAAGAGGCTGTGTTTTGGATTTGTGCTCAGAAGCTGATAAAAAAGTGATGTTTACCTGCCAAGGTCTTTCAGCTTCTTTGGATGTCCGCAGACCAGAGAAGCAGGGAGGGAGCACAGCCCCAGTTACTAGCCCAGGATTTGATCTTAGGTTCAGAATTGAGACCTAGAGTGGCCAATAATCTATTCCGTAACATACAATTATCAAATTGTTCTTATCTCAACCCATTAGTCCTTTTTTCCCTTTACCCCTTTAATTCTCTCCCCTTCCTTGGGTGTGTGGGGGCCGGGGGAGGGGAGGTGGGAGGAATTAGGTGAGCGGGTGTGTGGTTTGGCCCCCAGCCAAGGGCAAACCCATCACATCCTCTCTTAACAGTAAAGACATGATGAATACTAGGGTATTGTTATTTGCATTATGTTGGTGCTCAATAGCCAATTTGAACAGGTTTGTTTCAATTCAGAATAGCTCATCTTTCTTCTTTAAAGAGTTTACAAAGTAAAAAAGCTGAAGTAAACTGGGAGAAATGAGTATGACCAGACAGGACATGCAAACAGGTTCACAATGATTTTAATGGTATAGAATGCATCCGTCTAGGAGATATAAGGGGACATGAAAACAGAAGAAAGCAACTCAGATACACACATTGTTGTAGTTAAAGCTGTAATGAGAAAGAGTAAATCAATTAGCCTTGGTTTCTTTTGTAACAAAACAGTAAAAAAATAGTTTTATCCTGAACCAATTCTTTGAGACAAGTGATTTATACATAGACACATCAAAAAACACATTTCTAGTATGTTTGTATCAACAGCTGGAGTTTCTTTCTTTTTTCTTTCTCTTTATTTTATATATTTCATAAGTCTCTAGGTAAGTAAATTTAGAAGAATTCTAGACTCTGTTTTTAGATGGTGAAGTTAAATTAATGTTCAAACACAAACCTACATTTGTATGTACTATATACATATATATATAAATTACCTTTCCGTTCAAAATACTGATTGAACCACTATCTGAATAAAATAAGCAAGACCTAGTTTTTGGGTGTATCTCCAAATGGAGTTGTACTACAGCTGAATACTTCAGGGAGCTGCTACAACTTGGCTAAAGATGACACTTGTTAGTTGGGATCCAGGAATACCAGAATTTATTTTAGTGCTCTAGTAAAGCGTTTGTCCCTGGCTGCAGGTGGAGGAATTTGTGGCAGTTCTGCAGTAGAAGTCCTTCTGTTCTGGGTTGCCATAGGGCTACATGTATATATAGGGACATGCCTGTGCCTCCTTGACTCGCACGTATGCCTTCTGCCGCTCAGGCCTGGCTCTCCCCAGCCATACAACACTGACAGTCACCTGTCCAACACAGAGGTTACATTCACACCGCTGAAGTCCAGGCTTTAAATTTAGGAGCTGCTTTTGCTAATCTACCTAATATTCTCCACTGACTACATCATGCACCTGCACAACTTTTAGAAGCCAAAATTGTCAATGTCAATACTTCCCTTACTCAGCTCTCTGCCTTTTAAACAAGGCTACTTTCCTGGACATTTCTAAGAACATGGATCTCAAGCCCACCAAAGAGCATTTGGTTTCTTCTTGTTGCTCACTTCCTTAGTGGTAGCAGGTTTTTCTTCTGAATTTTTGAGCAAAAACCTAGAATTTCCAATAATGAAGCAAGGGGAAGTTAGAGCCGCATGGTGGTAAGTTAACAGAATTATTTGATTTCTACAAGACACTGCTTAATGGATAAATAAAAACCTCCTTATAATTTTTCTGCTATTGTCACAATGGTAATCTTAAAATTCCAGCCAGACACCAGTACATGGTAGAAAGCATAAGTAAACAAATAACATTTTAAAGGTGTTTACCAGATGAAAGGTACAATTTTTATTCTAGGTCTTGTTCTTCTTAAAAAAAAAAAATAATATTAAGCTTCCTTTTTTTATTATGTGCAGTTACTCCACTGCTAGATCTTTTTTCAAATATGCTAGATCTTTTTGAAAAAACATTTTTACCCAACAAGCATAGTTACGTGCCAGAAAGTATAAGAAGAGTTTAGGAATATTTTTTTATTTTATTTTGTTCCTTTCAAGAAATTGGTTCCTTGGGTTTTTATCTCCTTTTGTAATATGTAATAATGAAAGTAATTTTAGTTGAAATAACCCATGCATGCTTTTCTCTCTTGAGTTCAGACATAGAATAACTGTGAGTTATGCATGGTGACAGTGCAAGAACTGATATATTGTCTAGAATCTGGAATCATTAATTTTTTTTTCTTATTTTAAGTCAATACAATTAATGCAAGACTTAAATTGCCGTGATAAATCAGAAGATGACACAGGACTAAAACATATTGTCTTCAAGAGTTATACTTCAGAGCAACATTCCCTAAAGCACACTTTAGGCTAAAAATGACCATTTCTCAATTAAGCTGACAGCAGATTATAAAGGTTTATTATGCATGACATGGATTTTTTTTTTTAAACTCTGCATAAGTGCGAAAGAAGCCTTTGAAGAATAATTTAAACATTAAAACAAAGAACTTAAGGAGATTTTCTGGCGTTAATTAGAACAAGAACAGTCAATTATAAGACCAAAAAGAATTTTAGGAGAGGAAACTATAAATCATTTTTTTAAGTGGAGTTAGAATAGTCCAGAACGCCCAAACTTCAGGTACTCTTTGTAGTGATACTTACCAAGAACCTGTGGACTCAGAGCTGAAGCAAAAATCATTTGCTTGGGTACAGCTATTATTAATTTATACAATAATCAATAAGCTCAGCACAAAGTTATAAAGCTCTTTTTGGAAAAAGAGAAAACTATGGAAATTATGCATTGTATCAAACCCTGATGTTTCAGTCTTTCTCATATGTACTGCTATAATTTTTAGTCATTATCATACATCATGATTAACAAATTTACACTAGAAATATTTAAAAACCTCACTTTTCTTACTTGCTAATTTAAATGAAAATATAATGAAAAGTTTGTACTAATTAAAAACATTTCCCATTAGCATACAAGAATTTCGGGAATATAACTCCTCATGCAGAGTAGCCAAGTTTGGGTTTTTTTTTAGTATACATAAATGGTTCAATATATCATAGTGACACATGGGCTGTCCAGAGTTTTCCCAACTTTTTGTTCCTGTTTCATGCACTTCTGTGCAATATGCATGATGGCAGCACTGTTTTGCCTCCTGTGTTTGTTGATGTTGATTGTCTCTTGTAATGCCCTGTAAGGTTTTTGGTCAAGCCTTCAAGGGGGAAGATTTATTTGTTTTAGTTTTCATACTTCAAGTTTTAACATTGCAGTGATTCTATGAACACGTAGTTCTCACATTGCCATGCCACCTCCCACAGCTTGTTGTGTTTAGCATGCTTTTTGTAAGGGGAAACTTTGGCTGATGAATTGACCTGATCCATTATGAAAATAGATACTCTGTACATGTTTTCAGTTTGTTCATACATTTTCCATTTGTCCCATGCTAATATGGAGTTGCAAAAAAAACCCAGACTTTACAATTTATAACTTAGATTTTGGCATTTGGGAAAGTTGTTGAGTTTTCATTTTTCTTCCTTCTTCCCATCCCAGGACTGCAACTTGGTAAGTCTATATTTCCCAGAGGATAGATAAATAGATAGTTACCATCCATCATTGTTACAGTGCAGTACCTCTGTCAGACAGAAATGTTATGAAGTGGCAAATATTTATCTAAAATGCAAGGAAAGTGTCAGTCTTAGCCCAATATTTGTCAGAATTCAGATGATTACCTTCCCAGGTATTTTTAAAAATATATTTTCAGACAGGGATATTTTAAAAAAATATGCTCCTTTATGGACTTGCTTCTGTGAACTATAGATTAGACAGCTAACAACAAAGAGTGTTTGGTTATCACTATTATTTTACTAAGAAGGATTAAATGATTGTGTCATTTGCTACAACCAATATAGTTAGGTTTAATCAGATTAGCCTAATGCTTCTCACCAAACACTATTATCTTTCTACTAACGGCATGTATTGTTTTCAGAATTGCAGGCTACTGCAATATAACCTTTCATTTAGCTTTTAAAATGGAACTTATTTCTGTGATTACATAATTCAATTTTTGGCATTATAGAATAAAAGAGTATTTGAAGTGATGTAAACTCTTAAAGATAAGCCTATATATGAGGTCTTTTGGAATGATCTAGAAATAACCTAATACCTATATATATTTTGTCAGGCTTTTTCAATGTCTGGTGTCTGGTGGGGAGGAGGTCACAACCTGAGTGGATTGCTATTGTTCGTCCAGGCTTTAGAAATGTTTAAACATGTTTCCCACACAAATTTGGTTTCTTCAGAATATGTATGGGTGACAAGCACACAGCCATGATGCAAGACCTTGAATGCTCCGGAGAAGAGTATGCCCCTCAGCAGCACATCTCCTGAGCCTGTCTTACCCTAGCCTCAGACCAGGAGGAAGTGGTTCGGTGCTTTTTTTTCTTTTTTTTTAATCCCCTGTAGTTTAAAAGAGTGTACAGAGATGCAGCAAGCTGTTTCAGTGCCCAGGGTAGCTTGTCAGCCTCCCCTTCCTTTGCAGCTGCCTTTGAAGCATCAGAGGGCAGATCCAGTGAGCGGGGTGCGGCAGGGAGACCCCAGCTGTGCAGTCATGGATTTACTCACCCAGGGATAATATCTGAAGCCTTGGATGGGGAAACGAAAACTTGGGAGAAGGCAGAAGTTGTTTCTATTGAATGCTTAATTTTCCCTGTGTTGATAGCAGCAGAGACCAGCAAGCTTCTTTGCCTCCAGAGCGGCCCTGAAGTCAACAGCTTGCATTACCCCTCCTATATCCATATCTGTCCTGTAACATTTTACTGGTATCTGCATCTATTCCTGACTTGGGAGATTTGCAAGCATCAGTGGACCTTCAAGGAGTAATTTCATCTGTGTGTCTCATATCCTGAGTGAGTGAATATAAGTGCCTCAGTTGCTGTAGAGAAAAAAACCCGCCAACATACAAAAAAAACCACCCCAAAACTGCAAACCAAAAAAAACCACCCCAGACAGATTGTCTTCATGTTTTAAATAATCACTTTAAAAAAATAAAATAAGTAAATAAATAAAATTAGGTCTGCCAAAGCCTTTCTGTGAGGATTGGAAATAGGACTCCTCAGAAGGTTTTACCTGCTGCATTATCAGTCAAGGCAGGTTCCTGTACTCGATGTAGTCGACCAGCGGAGCTCTTTGTAATCAGCGTGAGGGGCTCTTTGCAGTCAGCGCGCGAAGTTCTTGGACACCACCCAGACGAGCCAATTATGATGAAAGTGTAAGCCATTTATTCTGTGTTGCGCACATGCTTTTATACAGAGCTCTTTCAGATTTGGCAGCTACTGATTGGATACAATAATCCAAAATTCTTAATAACAAAATCACTATTGGCTACTTTCAATCCTGGGAACGTAACCTTTGAAGCAATGTCAACACAACCTCTAAAATAACTTAGTTGTGCTAATAAATGTCTCTCAGTTTCTCCTTATCTTTCTCACGTCCTGTATAATTGGATGCCTCTGCACATCTGGTTGCTTTTCTTCTTTCCTAGGATCCTTATAATTACGAAGCCTAAAGTTAGTATCATAGTTAAAATTCTACTTCAGCACAAAGTGCCCCTACACTCGAGAACAGCAAGTTTCAAAGTACTCAGGAGTACTCAGTAGTCCTCAGTGCCCTGACCAACATGCTGGCTCTGTGGATCCCTTTTGGGAGTAAGTGGCTAATTTCCCCAGATACAGTGTGCCCAAGCACACTGCATAAAGCTCTGGGCTCCTGGGATGGGGGCAGCAATGCAATAGTTAAGGATTGTGTCACTCTATACTTAGGGCTTTCAGCATGGAAAAATAACTTGTCCCTCTAGCAATCCTACTAGATTGAATCCCAAACTACAGGCCCTTGGCCTTGATGATTTCCAGTGGGTTACAAATTACATGCTGACACTATTCACTGCTTTCAGATTCTTTTTGAGCTTATTGATCAAGGGTACACTGCAAGGTTCAACTGTTGCTTTCCATCTCTTTGATACAAGGCAGCCAATGGCAATAAGAAAACAAGGAGCTTGTTCCTGCAGTACAAGTAAGGGTGGGGGTTTTTCCAGGCATATTTTTTCAGAAGGTATTTCATTAAGACACTCATTAGGGAGACAGATGATCAAAGCTAATTCTGCCTTGGCCTTGAGAGTCAGTTTTCTTTCTGTTCCCAGGCAGTTCAGAAAATACAGTGGAACCTTTTTATCCTAGACCTTACCAACGTGAGTCTCTCGGGTAGCTGAAACATCATCTCACCAGCTGCTGTCCCTACTGCTCCTGCTGCTATTTGCTGATTGCACTAATTGTCATGTTTAGTATATGCACTTTAAGGTTTTTATGTTCTGTTAAAATGCTCACTTTTGGTAAAAAAATGTAAAGCAATCGCTTGCTATGTTTGAGGAATATACACCTGTATGAAGACTTACCTCACCAGGGCCAAGAAGGCCGATAGCACTGTGGCTTGCTGATAGAAGAAAGAAAAAAAGAGAGTGTGGCCACTAGGGAAGTGGTTGTCCCCCTGTACTTGGCACTGGTGAGGCTGCACTTCGAATACTGTGTTCAGTTTTGGGTCCCTCACTACAAGAAAGACACTGACACATGCCGGAGTGTGTCCAAAGAAGAGCAGCGAAGCTGGTGAAAGGTCTAGAGAGCAAGTCCTACAAGGAGTGGCTGAGGGAACTGGGTCTGTTTAGTCTGGAGAGAAGGAGGCTGAGGGGAGACATTATCACTCTCTACAACTACCTGAAAGGAGGTTGTAGTGAGGTGGGTGTCAGTCTCTTTTCTAAACTAACAAGTGATAGGACAAGAGTAAAAGGCCTCAAGTTGTGTCAGGGGAGGTTTAGATTGGATATTAGGAAAAAATTCTTCACTGAAAGGGTTGTCAAGCAGGTTTGCCCAGGCAAATGGTTGAGTCGCCATCCTGGGAGGTATTTAAAAGACATGTAGGCGTGGTGCTTAGGGGCATGGTTTAACGGTAGGCTTGGTAGAGTTAGGTTGACAATTGGACTCAATGATCATTTTCCAACCTAATTGATTCTATGATTCTATGATCAGTTTGGTCAAGCCTGACTTCCCCTTGGTGAAGCCATACTGACACTCCTCATCACCTGCTTGTCCTTCCTGTGCCTGAAAGTGGATTCCAGGATTAGCTACTCCATCACCTAACCAGGGATGAAGGTGAGACTGACTGGACTGTAGTTCCTTGGATCCTTCTTCTTGCCCTTCTTGAAGATAGGAGTGACATTTGCCTTCCTCCAGCCCTCAGGCATCTCTCCCCATTGCCATGATCCTTCAAAGATTATTGAGAGCAGCCTCACAATGACATCAGCCAGCTCCCTCAGAACTTGTGGGTGCATCCCATCAGAGCCCATGAATTGATAAATATGTCTAATATCCTTAAGTCCAGTTTGCCTGTTTGATTTAAACCATACGAATGTAGCATTTTTTTCCTGCAGGACACAGTTTCTTGTGCATTTATAACTATAACTTGAGTCACAATTTCCTTATATTTCTGACCACTGTTTTAAGTCAGTATTCAACACAGAATGGAAGGTACCATTTTCTCCCAGAAAAACATTAAAAATTCTATTTATTTGTTAAAGAGATTAACATTTAAAAGAAAAGTACGTAGGGATGTCTTTTACAAATGTAATTTAATATTAAATCATAGGCACTTCCAGACTTCTGTCTTAGTTAATCTGTTAAGGTATTTGAAGGTTAACTTGTTTGTTCCAGAAAGTGCATATTGTACCATGTTAATTACATAAAGAAATAAAATTATTTGAATTCAACCCCTAGACTAAAGAGGAAAAAAAGCAACCCACACCACAATGTAATTTTACACTATAGGTTTCTGACACAATTTTGGAAACCTACATGGTTTTGAATGTAATATTCAGTAAATTGAATCAGTAAGTACTAAACAGCATGACTGTTCTCTAAATGATTTGAATTTTGTTGCCATTAATTCATGAGATAATGACTTTTTTTTTTGCATTTTGTCTATGGCTGTTGATAAGATGTGTCCGGTTAATATCCTATAAATTGGGTGAAACGGATTGATAGTGACCAGTGTTCATCTGTATGAATACAGTCACAGTTATTCACAGTTAACAATTAGGGAAGAGTTAAAATTTAATATCTTGTCCTCTTGAAATGTATCTTTAAATTAGTTTTGATTTTGCCTTTTTGTGTGTGTGAGCGAGCGCATGTTCCATTTTTTCCACATTTCCTGTTCACATCCCTTGCATGCTAGGTAGACAGCACTCGCATTCAGTTATTTTGCTGCTAGCCATGTGTCTTTATATGCAGAATCACTAGGTGAAATCTCAACCATGGAAACAGTTGGAAATAGAGGCTGCAACTTTGTTAATTAGTAAGAATAAATCATAGAGAAATCCCCAGTAGAGTTGCACTGGTATTGATTTTTCAGGATAAGAGTGAACAGTTTTAAGGTCCCCAACAGTTCCTTCCTAAATCACTAATATCATCTGCCAGAATTACAACATTGGAACATAAATCTCCTAGATAAGCCCTCTGCATGTGAAGAACAGACAGAAAAAGGCCAACCAGTACATTACAATAATGTCTTCTGAGCAAAGTTTCTTCCAAAACCTAGCACGGTGATCCATTGAACTCCTTGTGATGACCCAGTATGCCTGATTTAAAGAGAAGCAGAAAAACAGACCCAGGAATTAACTTCCCCTCCTAAGAAGCTGCCTATATCCGTCTTTTATCTTCCAGGAACAGGAATCAGTCACAGAAATCACCACTTATTTCCCCATCTCATCCTTAGTCTATGGTACAGGTGCATCTCTGGGTGCTGAGGAAGCCTGGGTCTCACCCATAAATAACATTCATCATTAGGCAGGGAAAGACAGCAGAAGCCCCAGACAGTGCAAGCTAAACTTTTTATTTTCTGCCTTCATTTCCTCTTTCCAAAAAATATTTCCAAGGTCTCCACATTCAGCAATTCATGCCTCTTAAGATGTTTAATCAAGCATTTCTCTTGGGATGTTTTTATACAGTTTTTAGATGATGTGAGGAGCAAATTATTGTTCTTCTGATATCTGCTTCTTAAAAATGATGCAAATAGACCCAAGGGAGAGTTTCATTTAAGTTTATACACTTTTTGTAAGGATTCCACTGTATTACAAAGAATTCCATATTCAATTTGTGATGGACTTTGAGCTCTTACAACCACTATGGTAGGTGCTGAGGACTTTCTAATGCTTTAGTGATCTTCCATATGTTCAATTCTTGATGTCTTTAGAGCTTTGCTTCATAAAGGAATTAAAAGAAGACCAGATTCCTTCTCTCTGTTGACTTTCCTGCTCCTTCTGGAAGAGGAAGCACTTCAGGAAGAGACTGATAAGCTTCTCGAGGATGTAATAACTACTCAGTAGAGCTGTAATGTAAGTTGTAGAAGTAATATCAGTTAGAAAAGCCCTTAGCCATTATGATACTACATTTGTAATGGTAAACCACAAACTGAAAATGCACAATACGTCATGTTACTCTAAAGAAGTTGTCAAATTCGTGAGCTACTAAATATCTTTCTGAGTAAATCTTGAAAGCCTCTTCTTCTGCAAAAAGCAGAAGAATGTACAGAAGAAATACTATTTGCTCAGAAACGCAATACACATCTTTTCCCTTTTCTATTGGGATACTGAGAAAGTTTTCACCTACAATTAAGCTGCCTGAGAGAGAAAAAGTATGTGTCCCCACTCTATAGGACAAGTGTATGAAATCCCATCTATTTTTACGTATAGGATTGCTTACAAATATGGATGTCGTTCTTTTGCTTTGGTTACCTGCTTAGTTATTTCCAACCACTAAGAAAATAAGCCAAGTCTGCTCATCTTGTGCTTCTGGTTTACATCTCTTCTCAAAAACAATATAATGTGTTTTCTAGGCATTAATTTTCCATTCATACAGATTACTTTTTATCTTTCACATCTGACTTTTGAATAATCATGCAGACAAAATAGCAAAGTGAAACAATAGCAACAAAACACAAATCAAAACCTCTTCATGTAAGTGGTACTCAAAAGAGGAATTGTAAGCTTTGAAATCAGAAAAGTTCTTCCTCCCTGTATATTTGATTCAAAGAGATTGACACTTTATTCCACAAAGAGTACCGTTTTGTTATAACACATTGGATCTGATGAATTATCAGTACTCACACACAACAGGAGTGACACAATAAAGCAGAGCTGAAGTGACATCTAGAGCATCAGCATTTTAGTACTTCATCATTTTGCTACATGTAGCATTTGAGAAGGTTGGAGCTGGTTTTGTGTGCTTGTTTCGGTTTTTTGAAGCATAGGTAAACAAAGATAGAAGACTGTGGAGGTTATTCTGTGCCATATGATTCATTATTTTCCACTTGTCTGTGGAATCCCTGGAAATATTTACAAGATATTTCAGAATATCAGTTTATTCCCATAAAATCTCTGACATTCAGAGGTTCAGGTATTCATCAGACTTACTTAAAGCATGAGACTGTATTCCTTTGGAAAACAAGAAAATCAAGTGGTATGCCCATGACACAATGAAAATACTTTACTCATGAGTTTTGCTGTGTAGTTTCAAATGTATCTGTCTTTGAAGCTGAAAATGGATAACCTGAAATTTTGTTTCCTCTGTATTGCAGGGGACAAAAAAATATCCCCAAAGCTATGGATCCACTTACAGACTGTTTTAAATGGTACAGGTTCACCATTTCATGTGGTAGACCTGACATTTTCTCTAAGAGCACAGGTTATTGTGCATTCTTCCTGCTTTACATCCATTTTGCAATCTGTTCTGCACTTTCTGTTACTTCTCTTCTCCAGCCTTTAGTATGCATCTTTTCTGGCACCTGTGTACTGTCCATGTAACCAGCTTTGTTAGCCTCTCAGAGCATTATTTCACTCATCCCAGGTTACCAAACCTCTATCCTACTGCACATCCCAGTGAGGATTCTTATTCATTTCCCAAAATCTGAATTTTATGTGCTTACCTTGGCAATATAAGGTAACTTGCAATAAAAAGGGCATAAAAATCCTACTTCCTCTTTCTTCTTGCAGAATAACTGCAGTTCTCTCTCCTGTGCAAATTAATCTACAGGGAAGTGAGTAACTTTTTTCCAATTGACCTAGTACCCAGGGTAGTACCAAACTGCTGGATCAGGTATTGAAAGAGTCCTTGCTCCCTTAATTCATCAAAATGGACATTCAGATTTTCTCAATAATTACATTGAATCCTTTCCATTTACTAACCTTGCCTTGTTTTTTTTCTTTTTCCATTTACTTAATGTTTCTAAAACATACACTATTAGTAATGTGGATATTTGGTAACTTAGTTTCTTTAGAGTTGATATTTAACAGACATAAACTGTAAACTCATAACCTCAGTGGGGAATAATGAAGTAATTGAATTTAAAACTGTTATTGCTTTTATTTCTTTATGAACAGATTCTCAGGGAAATATTACCTTTTAGTGCCTTGATTCATGTATCTGAAGGAAGGATTTTTAATATAAATGAAGCTTTCCTGACTGATTGCATTAATTAGTTTTGCAGCAATTTTTGCTTTTCATTAATTCATTCTCTTTGAGTTAACCTCTTTCTCCTCAATCTTGCTCTAGAAGCTTACTATTTTTCCTTCAACTTTGCCTTTCCTGTTTTCATTTGTATAGCATAGTACAGCATAGAATCAGGAATGGTATTTAAGAATGTAGCATCCCATTTCTTTTTGTCTCTTTAAGCAAAATAAATAAATCATTGATTGCAATTGTAGTTTGGAATTAAATTTTAAATAATTTGTCTTGTATCCTTTACTGGGTGCTTTCAGTCCAAGTTACAACTTGTAAGTGAATTGCAGCTTGATAAATAATTAGAACTAGATCAATACCACAGGAAATTAATTTCTCCAACCTCCTTCTCAAGATAAGTGAAAGAAAAAAAATAGTGTCTTTGACTCAGGTACAGAAGTAAAAAAGCTATAGCATAAACTTCTTTCAGAATGGCTATAGTAATTTCCAGGGACAAATAGGTTATTTTTTTGTGATGTACTTGAAAATGTGTTAGAAATCAATGATAGAGGTTTGCTTTTTGGTCAAAAGGTAGATTAAAATCATTCTCAATGAGGAACGGATAATCATCATTTATCATGTAGTTAGAGAAAGTACAGAAGATGATACAATTATCTCTGTCTAGAGGTTATGTGTTAAATAATAACTACAAGCCATCTAATTTTAGTCTGTCTGTTATCCATCAACAATTTTTTTTTTCAATTGGAAAACCAAAGATCTTTGCTTATTCATACTGACCAGAATAGCTATTTCATTGTTCCTCATGCATCTTTGAAGGGTATTAATAATTTTTAACTACACCCATCTTTAAACTGGCAAAGCTTTTTATAGTTGGAAAGTTTCTTCAAGCAATGTATCTTCAGAGTTTTCTTGAATCTTTTCTGAATTTCACTGATAGATTGCTAACATTTCTATGTGCAATTGACAAAACAATTGACAAAAAAAAAGAAAATAAATAAAATATAATAAATCCCTAATTATTAAAAAAATAAAAGGTAAACAACTTTTCAAATGTTTCCAAATTTTTTTTTCAGAGTCTGCACCACCTATGGCTCAGGCTACCCACAATTTCCACTCTTTTCCTGATTTTAGATCTATGCTATTTCTTACTTTGTAAGAGATATGGGACTAATGTCTCCCTATTGCACAAGATAAATGCAGCCATCTTACCTGTTCTTAAGAAGCTGTACTCTTGAGGATGCTTTGTGTTAGTTCCTGTAATCCAGATTCACAACTGAAGCAGCAGACCTACCATTATGATTAGCCTTCCCTGGTAAAAAAGAAAGTAGTTCTGGCCTACAACATTCACAGCATAGTAAGTATAGACCCACTGGCCAAGACAACATCATTTTTAAGGTGCTACATCTTATTGCACATAATGTGGGTGTACAACACATGATACGTGTGAGCACAGTAAGTCGTACATACACACTTTCAAAAGTCACAGCATTTACCTGATTAAAATGTATTAAAACTCTTGTGTTGCATGAAAGCGTTGATTGCTTTGTTTATTATAGGGAATTATAACCTAATTATCTTGCTTTTCTTACTTAAATATGGAAAGCTATTATTAAAGTAATTATAAATGAAGTTACAGAAAATAACTATATAAAAATGGAATGGAACTTAGTATAATGTAGAAATCAAATGAGATCTAAGTTAAAAGAATGACGCACATTTTTTATATATTACATTAATTTAATTCTAACCCAAAGTAATCCAATCAACTGCATACTTCTATGAATAGAAACTCATTCTTTCATGCTACTGTCTTAGCTACATAACCTGTATATAGGACATGCAACACTTCATCAAGATAAACATTGCAGTCTAGTGAGAGACCTTTGCACAATCATATAAAAGTGATAAGAAATTCAGAGCAGCATTATTGTTTACAAAGGCCAAGACAGAACACTTTCTGAGCTCAATAGTCACAGATGGATGCACATACGTCTGTCTCCCTTCTGCAGTCACAGGATGGGAGCGAGGCCAGGGTGGACATAAAGAAACCTGCTGTATCCAGTGCTAATGAAATAGTTTGCCAGTGTCCTCAGCCCAGGTGCATCAGGCAGTGACTGTGCATACAGCTAATTGATGACTGTGGCATCTCTCATGTAAGGAAAGGCTGAGAGAGCAGAGACCGTTTAGCCTAGTGTCGGAGTCCAATACTCTCCAGCCAGGCTGTTTTACATATTCCACATGTGTAGGGTGTAATGTTTAGTATCAAATTTACTTATCTGAAGATTGTTGATGTTGCACAGGATTTCTGAATTAACAGAGTGATACAATGAAAACACAATACAAATGTAAGTTATACTTAGAAAATTATAGCAACTGCAATACACAGTTCAATCACAGTACCAATGAGATTTGCACTACAGTCTCTATGGTATGCTCACATCATGATGCTGGATTCCCCCAGACACTGGGAAGGAATATGGGGGCTGAAGCCAGCTCAACCCTGTTGCTTGCTTTGAATTTTTTTTGTTAGCTGTTTAGTTTTTATACTCTCTGTTTGACTGAAACATGTATACATTTCCCCTCATGCAGGCCTATCTAGCTCAGGGAGACATTCACTCTTTTAATGAATTCAGGGAGAAATATTTACACTACCAGTTGATCCACTTAACTGGCATAGCTGTTTATCTAAAAGAAAGGCTACTCTATTTTTGTGTTGAGAAAAAGTCAGCCTCTTTACAACAGTCACACCCTACATTGTTTCCTGGACTTCATGGGCTCATACCCTTGCCCATCTCCGCTAAGCTTTCTTTCATTTTAGGGGTTTATTGGTCACGCCCAGAGAGAATGACTCAGGGATCTTGTGAAAGCTGATAACGGAAGGGGGGTTGTGAAGAAGACAGAGCCAGGCTTTTTTCAGTGGTGCCCCGTGACAGGACCAGAGGCAATGGTCTTGAGCCAGTGACACAAGAAGCTCCATCTGAACATCAAGAAACACTTTTTCACTGTGGTGGTGACTGAGCACCAGCACAGCTTACCCAGAGAGGCTGTGAAGTCTCCATCATTAGAGATATTCTAAAGCTGTCTTGTCATGGTCCTGGGCAACCTGGTCTAGGTGGCCTTGCTTCAGCAAGTGGTTTGACCAGGTGGCCTCCAGAGGTTCCTTCCGACCTCAGCCATTCTGTGATTCTGATTCCTGTGCAACACTATGTGACAGAAACAGGTGCTGGACTATGCAAAACTGAACTTCTGCTGAATGATGGCATTGTTTGCCCTATGCTGAAGAAACAGAGATCTCCATCTTCAGGACTCATAAGGCATTAAAGGCTTTCTGACAAGAGTATAAAGAGCAGGACTGAGTCTGAGCATCTTATGTCATAACTACATAAGTCACAGGCAGCATGATGTGGCACAGACTGGTCACTAGAGATTGCCCATGTCTGTGCTGAGTGCTGGTACTGATGCAGCGTGATGATGTCTCATGTGTGCAGCAGATGAGAGGGTTATAGTAGGAGTCAGAGAAGCATGTGGGCTAGTGGGCTTTTGAAAACTGACATGCCAGTTTTGGAATAAGGCCCCCATGTTTGCTGGTTAGCACATTTTTATGTGCATATATATAGATTCTGCTGTTTCAGAAGACCTCAGGCCCAGAGGCTGTTTCCTGACACATTTAGCTTGTTGATACGGCTGTTTCCACTCAGTCTATTCTCTTTGAATCAGAACTAGGTACTCAGACAGCTTCACAGCAAGACTTTCACAATTCTAGTCCAGATTCATAATGTTGTATCTTCAAGCACTGGAAAGTTAAGCGTCTACTCTGAGGTGTCATCTAGTCACAATCCTCTTCAGTCAATAAGCAAGCAAGTTCTTGAGAAGGTAAGTTACCTTGCTGGTTTCAGAAGTCTGTCTAAAATCAGGTAAATCTCTCACAACTGATGATAAAAGGTGCCCCAATGACTGGCTTAGATTAGACATCAAGCTTTAGAGGTTTTCAGGCTATTTAGACAAGACAAATCTCACCCTTAGGATCAGAAAACCTTCCATCCACCCCCTTCAGTCACAGAAAAATCCTCTTTTCCCCAACAACTTAAAGACCTTTTAGAACAAAAGACCAAACACATAAAAATATCATAATTATGTGACCAGAAGAGAGCAGAGGAGAACAGACACTGACAATCTTATAAATCTTAGAAAAGCAGAGAATTTCTCGTGAACATGTTCACATGATCCTAAGAAGTCAAGGAAATTGTACTGAATAACCCTGCTGATGCTTTTCTCCAGTTTGTTCAGTTCTTGCTGATGAACAAGTTAGCAACAGTGCTAAGACTGGCTTTCTAGAACCTTCACCTCTCAGTTCATTTTTTCATTAGTCCGCTGTTACATTTCTGACTATCTAAACAGTTTCCCTTTTTACTGTCTTGCTTTGTGATTTCCCTTTGTGTCCAGGAGAAGACAGGTTTGCTCCAAGCATTCCCTAAATATTATCTTCTCGGTGTTGCTTACTCAGATTTGTGAACTATTTTGACTGTAGGTCTTATCTACTATTTTGTGGCCTTGTAGTGCATTCTATATATTCAGAAGTCTTCTGTTTGAGTACCCAACTACTTTGTTTAAATAAGTTTTAGCTACATATGGATTTATTTCCATCTACAGGAGTGGGATTCGAGTAAACAGTTTTCAGTCATCTAAGTATTTCCATGGGTGCTGTCACAGAAAGTTATTCCACACCTGCTTTAAAAAGGTTTAATATCCCTTCTTTACAGGTGAGGAAAACTGAAGTGTAAAGAGATGAAGCTGCTTGCATTTTGTTATATTGAATTTAGTTGCAATACCAAGTGGCAATGAAATCAGATCTGTTGAGTCTGAAGCTCAAAAGTGATTCTTGAGACACGAACACTAGCAGATATTTCTTCTTTGAAAAATCAGAGGTTGGAATATCTTTTAGAAATGTACAATATCGCTCAGAATGAATGTGAATGCTTGCTTGGTTGTTGTCTCTGGACAACAACTAACCTGTCCCACAAGTGATCATTACGATAAGAAGATATTCTTGTTTGTATTTTAGATAAATTAGTCAATGTAATTAATTGTAAGTATGCATAGTCTAAAGCTAACTAACTACTTTAACTGTGCACTGTCATGACACAATTCTGAATAAAATGAAAAAAAAAACCCTTTCTAATCTTTAAACATCAGTTTCCTCAGAAAATCTAGGGTCAAAACCAGTAAAAGCCTTACTCATAAATTTATGGTTATTGCATGTCATGCCTAGACAACAGATTTTTTTAATCCTTAATAAAAATAAACCATTTCAGCAATCTTTCCCTTATTTTCTTTGGGCGATGCATAAGTTTACCACAAAAAAATTGAATGTTTCATCAAGTTATGGGCATGTAAAAATAAAGTTTTATAAAGAAAATATTCTTGCAACCTTATTATAACAGGTGGTAGCATTTTCTTGCTAAAAAGGTTGTACCAAGAGTGTGAAGACAATGTAGCTGAATTCAAAACATTTTTTATAAAAATGTATCTCATTTTGGATAACGGTAATATTTTTCTTACATATATATTATCTGGCATGCCTAATATAATGTATGTTCTTAACTTGAGCGTCTGGTTGGTCCATTGGATAACTTTTGTGCTTAAAAAAAAGCACACTTAAAAGTATTTGTATTTGCAGAAGCAGGATTCAACTGTATGGAAGATACTCCTGCCCAATTTCTTTCTGTAAATCAAAGTAATTAAATTCTGCAAAAACTAACCCCTCGCCTCAAAAAAAAAGAAAAAGTAATAAAAACCCAACCCAGTCAAAACCACAAACCTTGGGACAAGACTTATCTATAGAGCTGTATAAGTTTCAGAGTAACAGAAGTTTATTGCACTTTTGGGTACTATCTATATCCACAGTGGAAAATATAGCTAGTATCTCTGGTCTCTGACAGAGGCAAAATGTTGTAAGCACAACCAAATATGAAAAGCAAACCTCTCAAGATGACCAATTTTTACTTTTACCAGATTAAGGTTTTATATCAGCAAGTAGTAACTGTTCATGTAACTGATAACTTTAGTAGTATGATAGTACAGGGAAGCTTCAGTGACATGACATGGTGTATGATGGATGTAAACATCATTGTGTTATTTTTGATCATGTCACGTTGTCAAAGACAGTTTATAAATTGGTAATCTTTTGCAACATTAATATTACTGTCAGGAAGGTAGGTTTCAAATCCTGTATATAGAAATCCATTACAAACTTTAGACACAAATTATCCTTTCACACTGACAGTGTATCTTTGAATTGGTTCTATTATATCAGTACAATAAGGTATGATATTGTTCCTAAGAGGGACTTTAACAGCTGAGAGGGCCGTACTATCAAGCTCACAAAAGGTATCTCTTCTTCAGCGAAGTTTCTGACATTTAACTCCAATGTACTGTATATTATTTCCTAAGAAAGTAAAAACTGTTTTAAAAGGCTAATCTTCCATTATTTAAAATATTTTTTCTTTAGTCAAATTTATTTCTTATTTTCAAATGTCACTTGCCTATCTCAACTTCCAGATGTCTTTCCTGTCTTGTCTGTATAGAAATACAAATTGCACTTCTGGAAAGAAAGAAAGAAAGAAAGAAAGAA
>NW_010120464.1:0-37625 GCF_000699245.1 Pterocles gutturalis
CTCAGTTTAGCCACGAGGATGCTGTGGTATTTATTGTGTGTGTGTGTGTATTTAGCAAGACACCCAGTTTCTACAGGAGAAAGTACGTTTTTGCCATTATTGTTTTACTTTTTAAAAAGCCACTAAGCCCAGCAACATATCTTATGTTCCCAACCTGACGCACCAGGAAAAGGGATGCAGGAATAGCTGCCACACACAGCAGGTTTGATACAGGGCAAAACTTCCCCTTGTCAGCTGCCTGCTTTTCAGTAAGCAGTTCTACTAAGCATGCCTTGATTCCCATGCAGAGGTTTCTCAGCTAGCTACAAAATCTCCTCTGTGAAAACAAGTTAAACACATTCAGTAGTTCCTGTCCAGGAACAAGCATGTGATTTTGCATTCTCACCTTCTTAGGGAAGTGCCGCCAATACTGGCAGATTAAAAAAAAAAAAAAATTATCATTTTTATGCTCTTAATGAAGGGCTCTTCCCACTACTGAAACAAAAAATGCAGTGTGTTTTCCCTCCTCCAGAATAAAACAAATGTCAGGATTCCAGAGCTCACAGTCACCTCTGCTCATGTGCACATGTGCAAAGGAAGGATACAGAATCATGCAAAGGAAATAAATTATTTTCAGACTTCCAAGAAGTCTTTTCTTAGACATGCAGGGAATATTTTTTTAAATGATGGAAAATACTCCAGTGCCCCTTACTATGCCTGCTGCCTGGTACACACAACTTCAGCAGCTCTGTCATCTCTAGGGGCCTTGATAACTGGCACAGATAAAGACACATGCTGGAGCTGCAGCTGAAACACAACTTACTTCTGTTTCCTGAGCTACACTCTCCATCTAAAGACTATTGTGTTTTTTTCAAGATTTAACTCAAGTGGCTCATTGATAGGGCTGATCCTGCTCTTTGTGGTGTCCATCCACCACTGCCTCTCTGGTATGCACTTTGAAGAACTGTGTTTGAGATGCAACCTAATGCTTAACAGCTGTATCTAGAAAAGACAAAGATTCAGGGAATCCAAAACAACATAAATGCTATACACAAATTTCTACCACATTAAAACTGCACAGATTCTGTAGGAAGGTAGCCATCATCACTTACAAAAATAACCCCAAAAACCAACCAACCAACAAGAACTGGTGAGCATTCTGTAGCCCAGCAGCAATTCACATCTGGCATTTTTAGAGAAAAACACAGCATCCAGCAGCTCCAGACTAACGGCTCATTTTCCAAGCTAGAATAAATATAGCACCTTGCAATAAAATATGCATGGAACACGAGCTGAGAATGAGTAGCATTTATTTTGACACCATTTTGTGAGACTGAGAAATATAGGCCTTGTTTTATTGACATGGGCAGTGACATGTGGCTTGTCCATGCCTTTACCCAGAAAAATTGGAACTGTTAAAAAAAAAATCTTAGTATAGCCAGACCCACACTAATACAAAGCCATATGTTTTTCCACAACCAGTGGATGCGAGAGGGAATTCCTGTGCTGAGCTTACAGTTCAGAACTGCTTCTTATCCAATTACCTGTTACAGCAGTAGGATGGAGGGGGGGTGAATTTCTTCTAAATTTTAAAGTTAAACACTTCTCTCTTTGCAAACATTTTGATACAGATTTAAAGATCAGCAGTCTCCAAAATAATCACCAGGCATCTCTAGTCTGCTAAAGATTTATTTGGTAAAATTGTCTGGTTTGTATTATCCTGTAACTAATCTAAGTGATCAATAATGGAGACTTTTAGCTTCAAAATGTATCCAGTTGCATTGCAGAATCACAGAAACCAACAGTCAACTGTGTGTTTCAGGCAAATGCATCAGGGCTAGCAGAGTCTGCCTACAGCATCAGAAAACTGAGCACATTCTGGCTTTTATAAAGAGCAAAGACACACAACGACTTTTAATCACCTTTCCTCCAGATGTTGAAATAAAATGAAGAGCATCCCTCCTTTTTCACTCTTAGTTTTATTATAAAAATCAACATTTAATTTGTTACAACTCAGTTTATAGTAATAATTGAAAAGGTTTTTGTACAAGGTTTATATACACCTTACAAGTAAAGCACTTTATTTTACAAAAAAAAAAAAAAAAGTTAGTGAATGAGTGAATAGGGCTGACCAAATGTTGGTCATTATAATATAAATACATCCTTGCAAAGCACCATCGTACCAAAGTTGATGAACAAGAGACACCAGCTGGCTTTAAGACAACGACAAACAGTGATTAAAGCTTACAAAAAAGAACAAACAAAACAAAACAAAACAAAAAACCAAAAACAAGATTAAAAATCTGAAAGCAGCATCAGATCCTTCACTTGCAAACAAGGCTAGTTCAGCTTAAGCCTGGTGGTATCCTCTTCACAAAAAGATACTTTAATTTTCCCTGGCTGACTCCTAAATGCCTGGCTTAAGGCTACAGCCATTTGAATCAGGACTTCAAAGCCACTCCTTGTTCATTTAAAAGAGGGGAACAAGACTGCTCTCCAATAGTTTCATCCTAACAATCACACTGCGTGCTGCTGACAACCCTTGGCCCGAATGGAATATGGACAATTTACTTACCCTGCCTGGTTTTGGGAGTGAATCACCCTGTCCCTATGAATGCTACACTGGCATCATCCACTGACCTGCCCTTTTTAAAGATGAAAAGGAAAGAAAATTGCCCATTTTGGATCACTATGGTATTTTATTTCACTACTTTTACAAAAAAATTGGAATGTTTTGTACCCATTTTCAAGCAATTAGGTCCTTCCTAACTTATTTTCAAGGTGTACCTGTCACCTGCCAATTAAGCTAAGGTTTAATTTTCGAGCAATAACCCCATCACAACGCAATTTAAAAAATCCCATGGTTAAGAAAGCAATTTCTGAATAACAATGTTCAAATTATTTTTGCACCCAATGAACCATCTATCTTTTTGTTGTAGAAATAATTAGTAATCTGCTACATTCACAGCACATGTTCAAAAGTTGATTCTGTTTGTAACAATATTGTGTGACAAACGTGCTCAAGACAAAAACATCAGGAAAAAAAGTGACTGATTACTTTTTAAGAGATATTTTGAAGAAGTAATTTTGGTTCAACAGCATGCACGACCAGGGAGCTCTGTAGTTCAAGCAGTTCCCTCTAGAACGGTGGTAATAAATTAATTCAAGGAGATTTGGCCAAGCAATAAGGTACGAAAACACTCAACACTAAAGACAGCAGCCTTTTCATCTTAGGACAGGCCTAACTAGTTTAAAGTAAAACAAACTACTTTGTGTTTAAGACACACAAATCAAGCCATTTCTAGAGAACGGGCTATAATAAATAGAGAAGCAATGCACAACTGGAGACCAGAACGCCACACAAAGGCCTATTAGTGCAATACATAAGGATTTTCTGCAAGTGCGCTTGCAGTGGATTGTAGCACCTGCAGTGTCAAGCAGTTTGTGTGCATTTTTCTTCATAATTACGCTAGGACTACAAAAGATTGACTTTCAGGTAGCTACACAAAACAGAAGAGTTTTACTCATCTGCAAGATGGACTCCAAAATTAGGGGAACAGTATGAAAAAACGTGTGTCCTCTCCTGTCTGGCATGACAGAGCGTTAACTATCCAGGTTTAAAGTAGCAAGTAAGCTGTTTATCCTACAGCCTGGCCAAAAGCAGCCCAGCTTACGCCAGACAGCAGGACAGCATCCAGCATTAGCACTATGAAAGGCAGGGAGGCTGAATCTGCCGACGTGGGTGTGTGAACGTGTATGCACAAGGAGAAAATTACGAGCTTTGAGTAAATTCACATTATCAAAGATATATGTACCTGCATACATATACATGTACATGCACAAGGGGGAAAAACGTTGTGGCATTAATCTGGAATTTACAATACTGAAAGTTACCACTCACAGCAAAATGAATCTTTTGATATCAACTGCCTAATTTGCATATTTTGCATTGCTGTAAATATTTCATTTAATGTATACACACAGGTTGCATGAATTTATATTCATAGAAACCATTCTTTATTTCAAATGCAGATGGTATGTGCATGTTCAATTTATCCTAAGTTCTTTTCAAACAACTATCTTGGTATCCAAAAGCAGTGGAGCAATGAGGAGTGTTCCTTAGGAAGGTATGAAATGCATGCAGTATGACACGGCAGGTATCATTTCAAAAGGCAAGATTAGGTCTCATTCACACTGCCATTTAAACATGCTAAGCTTCTGCTGAACATGCAAAGGTTAGTGTTCAACAGATCATGCTGTAATGTCTTCTTTTTCTTTTTTTAAACTACAAAGGACTGTCCCTTTCCTGATTGAGCATGCCAGCTGTTGCCATCGCCAGACCATCAGTTATGAACACTTCCTAGGTGTCCACACAGAGGAAAAAGTGCACAACAGGTACCCGTGTTAAATGCCCCGCTGTGTATATGCCTGATGCTGTAAGATAAGGATATTTATGCTTAGCATAAAGACCACTAGCAGTTTCATTGACATCAATGAGACCACTTCCATGCTAATGCTACAGATGTGACATCATGAACTGACATGTGTATGTTATCAGCATCACAGTCAATTTGAGAATCCTCACTAAGGGAAGGAGAGAATATGAATCACGACTGGCTCAGTGGGGCAGAGGAACAGAGAGAAATTCTTCAGTCTCACTGCTCAGTCAGTCTGTGGTTTATCCACTGGGAACGTGTCAGGTGTGCATTTTGTTGCTTTTGTAATTTGGAGATCTCCCTAAGAGGAACTTCATAGGTCATCAATTCATTCAAAATTTTGCTCTAGATTTACTGGGAAAACACATGTACTTGAAAAGGCAGATCGCAGCTTCTCACTAAATAATTGTTTGGTTAGTTCAGACGAGAAACATTGTGCTCTCTATGCTGGTCATCTTCAGTGGAAAAACATAGTCTGACCACTTTTGTCCTCTTCGCATGAACCTCCCAGAGGCAGACCTCTCAAAATACCTGATGCATAAACTGAAATGTATGTATCAAAAAAGACTTGATCAAATCCTACACTGAATTAAATGTCTGCTCCATTGACTTCAATTGAGTTACGTGCGTACATAAACTAGCACAGAAGGCAGGCAGCACAGTCCTTATTGCAGAGAAAGTTTTTCTTCTACAGAATCCTCGCTGTAATTAACACACTTACAAATTTACCCACAGGAAGTCCCCTCCAAGAGGAAGCCTCAGTGAGGCAGCCCAACTGCTCCAGAAAGAGGATACCACTCCTTAAGCTCAACCACCTTAGAGTTTTTCAAACAGAAATTGGCACACTGAAAAAAGTATTTTGCAAGAAGAGACCATTGCCATCGCAGTACAAGCACTTGGACTGAGATACAACAATGCAATATTCTTCTGAGTTCATTAGTGCAAGTTTCCACATGTGAACCCCACACGGAATGCTGCACACGAAAAAATGTAAACAACAAGAAGTTTCTAATTCTCATCGGTGTGCCAGACTCAACAACCCCGCCCCGACACACCCACCCTCCCCCCCTTCATATAAATGTTTTTGTGTTCCCTTATAGTTCACAATACCCTCCTCAACATCCATCCTGCTGGAGAACACAAGCTTCTTCACCAGCAAGGAAGAGCCAGAAGAACAGCTACCGCAATTCCTAGATACCTAGAAGGAAAACTGGGCCACAAAAACCTTAGTACGCCAGATCCAGAGATCAACTGCAATAGCCCGGAGACCACCACGGCTTTTTAGTTTCCTCGGGTATCTTGGACTACTAGAAAGACCCTTTATTACAGCTGGAATCCCAAATGCCGCGGTTTTCCTTGGAGCTGAAACCAAGTGAAACTCCAGCACTCCAGATGAGTGGCAGCACTAGCAAGAATTACTTGTCACTAATTCTGTCAACAGCATGACTTAAAGCCCGTGCCACATTTTCAGATTACTTCTCTTTTAGTTGAAACTGTCTGGGAAATAAGCAACAGACAACAATAAAACCCAAACAGCACCTCTGAAGAGTTGTTACGCCCATACTATGTGCAAAGGCTAGGAGACAGAAGCTCCCCAGTACCTTTGTTTTGAGACAGAAGACTCAGAGGGCCAGTCTTTGAAGGCATCAAGCACCTTCAATGTGGATTTGATGTCAACAGAAGGTGCAAATGCATAATGCCATCTAAGATCAGGTACACTGTGAGCTCCACTACAGCCAAAGCAAATTCAAAACACTGCACTGGAGTCAAAAAGGAGTTAATAATATCCTAGGTTGCCCCTCAACCTACACAAATAATATTTTCACTTGATAATATACTCTCCCTGTCAAAATCACCAGGGTGAGGCTGACAGGAGAAGGGGCTAAATATGATAATATACAGAAATAGAGATGCAAATATAAAATGGTTCGGTTAAGAATATCTTGACATTTGACATTCACAGTGGTTAACACTAAAGTATTAAACTCACACCATGCAAAAGAGGAGGTATGTCAAAATCATACTGAGAAAACTGGCTTCGCCTAACACAAAGAAATCACGAGCAGTTAATACAGCATGGGAACTCCTTCCAATGATCAAAAGCTCTATTTTTTTATGGAGAGTTGCTCCACCAAAAGTTAAATGCTTCCTTACTAGGAAAAAATAATATTTATATTTATATATATATGATTTGTATACTGTGATATTAATATACACTGAAAGTACTGCAAGGATATATTATTCATTTACAGTAAAACTAACAATCCATGGTTAAATTTATAGTTTATAAATATGCTGTCTATATTATATGTGATATAAAAATATTTGACATTTTGTGGGCACTAGGTCAAAATAAGGTTTTCTTTTTTAAGGGACTAAAAATCATTCAGGTATATGCATATTACCCTTGTCAACTACGTGAAAATCGTACTGACCTGGTACAAAACAGAATCCTACCATGTTGGCAAAATGAAGAAGGTAATGTATAGCATGATACTCACTGCATGACAAGGCTAATTAGGAGAAAAAAAAAGAATTTACAGCAGCCCAGTTCTAGCAGTACTTTAAATAAGGATATCAGGATTTAAAGTGACACAGGCAGGAAGAAAGGATGCAGAAGAGATGGGAAAAGCTAAACAAGAGAAAAAAGCAAACTTTAAAATATATCCAACAAAAATAATTGAAATTCCACAAGCAAGGAGAGAGCTCTTAATGTTCTAGTTTGGTAAATGCATTAAGGAAAAACAGAGGTGCATTCATTTTAAAAAGTGTGTGATTATTTTTCTGGATTCACTGCTACGATTGCTGTATTCCTGTAGAAAACAAGCCCTTTGTGTAAGGTTAATATCTGTCCTGACTGCATTTTCAAGTTTAACTTTAGTTGCTGGCCCTCTGTAGTTTAACCTAGAGGTTATTTGGCTACTTCCAAGTTATCTATGGTATGCTGCTCTGAGACGGACTTCTTTATTATTAATTACTTTAAACATTTTTGGTATTGACAAACCCCGCATCTCGCCTTGCTGGACAAGTAACACATCCTGGTCCTTCCATTTCCTTATGTGCTCAGTCACTTCACTGGATTAAGGCATGTTTTTGTGTTCCATTTGCAAAAATAAAAACTTTTTTGTACAAATGTCTGGGTTCTTTTATACAAAAATTTTTCTTCTTATGGCACAAGCAGCAGTTGCTGTTTACGAAAATATATAAATATCCTTTTTTTTTCTGTACAAATATCTTCAGTATTCCTCCACTCCATTTAATAACATTTAACTGTACACTGTCCTACCTCCTTTCTCACAGAGACCTCCCTCCCCCCTCCCCAGCAGAACACTTTGTATTTACATGGTGGAGGCAGATAACGGGGCGGGGGGGCTACCCCTCATGAGGAGTCCGTGCAGGGGGATGGTGGTGGTGGGTAGAGATGGTGAGAGTAGCTCCGCTCTGTGTACGGAGAAGGAGGACAGCTTTCGTAGTTCTCCTCTGCCGACAGGTACTGGCTGCGTGGAGTGGGTGGTGGGGGGACAGGCTCTGAATCATAGTTCAAGTCACTGGTATAGCCCTTGGCCGTCGCTGCCGTGACCCTTCGGCTGGGGGCATAGTCACTGTCACAGACATCTGTGCTGCAGGGTGTCGTGGGAGGTGCAAAATGCCGGTAGCTGTAAGGCCGGTAGCTGCGGTGGGGAAATTTATGGGAAAAGCGTTGGCATACAGAAAGACTCTGCATTTTGGATGACGCGCCCGTGAACAAGCAAGCAGCAGATAAGCCAGGGCAGAAAGGGAGAGCGGGTCAACCCCTCTACAGTAGGTGCACAGCATCATGCTCTCCTTTCTCTGACACCGCAAACTCACTAACTCCCTTGGCAGAAGGCCCGCCTTTGCGCTACAGCATCAGGTTATAGCAACTAGGGAAAGGAATACTAATTATTAATTAGCTACTGCCAAAAGGCTCCCTAAAGCCTTAGCTGTAGAAGTTGCTGCTAAGACAGTGGGACTGGAAGGGCATGGAGGGGGAGAATAGCTGTGTTGCAATTATATGGGGAAGATATTCTGTTTCCATTATCCAATTTATGGATCCTAACTTCAAAGCCCAGACAGGGAGACTGAAAAAATCACCTAGCACATTCACAGCAGTCGGGAGAATCACTTGCCAGAGCAGTAACTGGGATGGAATTCCCAAGGGCTCCTACCACAAAATATCTTTTAAAATGAGCCCAAGATAGTTTAAAGAAAACAAATTAGAAAGGGAGGTGCTTGGTAGCTAGAACTACCAGCATCAAAATCAGTTGTTGAGGGTGGCTGTGGATGCAGCTCCTCCATATTGGAAGTCAGAACATTAGGAACAACAGGAAGATCAGAAGCAGCAAAGCCAGGGTTTATTTTTGGGTGGGGGAGCGTTCGGAAAACATTCAACCCTATCCTACATCCCTACTACTGTTTACTAAATACTAAAAGTCACATCAGCTAACCAGCGATCAGCACAGTTCATGCCAGTGCCAAAATCTGGGTTTATTTCATTAGAAAATTACTCATCATTTTAAAAGATTTTTCATATGGCTGCAAGGGACCATTATAAACATCTGGTCTGACCTTCTGCACAACAGAGGCCATATTTTCTGCTAATGGAGAAGAGATGTCTTTTCAGCCCCAGAGACCTCATTATCCAAAAGCCCCCAAAGGCTTTGTGTTAGGGAGGCATTTCTTTCAACAGACAAATGCAGCGCTCTCTTCTCATTGACCAGATCTACTAGTGATTTGGGGGGAACCTTTAAATTCTTAGGTAGGAGGTCTTTGTTTATTTTTGGTAACTAGCTATAACAGAATGAACTTAAATAGCATCTTACAGGGAAGGTAAGAAAGATACATCCAAGTAAACAAGAGATAAAGCTTGCATGCCCCTTAATATTAGTCAGAGAAAACAAGCAAAAGGTTAGCAACCTTTTTCAGATATTAACCCTTAATATGCCAAATTAGAATTTCTATGCTTTATCTAGGCCGTAATATTAGCTTTACTTCTGACCTACTAGCCTTTATATTGCCAACTCTCCTCCGCATGGTGTGTGCCTATCATTTTTGAGAAATACATAACAAAATATTTAAGACAGAAGCCTAAAACAAGGCAGGGTTCATTCTAGGCTAAGTACTTTTGGCTCAAAGTTATCATGGTACCAGGTTTCTTTTGGCATTTAGCTAGTTTTGTGATGAGTGTTGTCATTCCCCCTAAAGCAATATAGCCAAGAGGTGTACCACTAACCCACTTACTGTACAATTTACCTCAAACAGTGCTGCACACATGCTTCAGTGACACAATACACGTGAACCCATTTAAGCACCCGTTTTAGTGCTTGCAGAATTAGGGCCTTTGATTGCAATTCTTATGGAGCAGAAGCTGTCTTTATTCTGCATTTTCTACGCTAACTGCTTTGATCCTGACAGAAGCTACTGTAATAATAATTACCTGTATGATCTATGAGTGGAAGGGCTGTTTGAAGAATAACCGAATTCCATGGTATAATGTGAACGTTCGGTAGCTGGTGATGGTGGTGGGTTCAAAATCTAAGGGGAAAAAAAAGGAAAAAGCTACAGTTTAAAAAAAAATATATAAAGGAGAAACAAGAAAACATCAGGTTATAAACTTATTTTTAGTGCTGTTTAATAGGAACCTTAACTTAAGAACTGCATGCACAGCCCCTCCCAACAAACAGGATTTTTCTTCTGTTTATTCCCCAGCTCCTTTCACAGACACTGGAAATGCCACTTGGTACCCCTTCATAGAAGCTATTACTAATCTCTTCTCAAAAAATGCTGACTGCTGTTGCTATTTCGACATACCCAGTGCCGAAAAGTACAAGTTGAAGCTAGCTGTTCAATACTAGATTGTCACTAGGGATACCACTGCCCTAGGCAAACTGGCAGATGTCTGCTCCTGCTAGCTTGTAGTCCCCAAGTATTATGCTGTTTATAATATTTGCAGCGTGCTGTCCACAGCAAGCATTTCTTCCCTATACAGGCATGCTCTTAGTGCAAACAGTATTTTGATTAGTTTAAAGATATAACATGATTATTTCATTCTTAGAACTGAAAAGTGACAGTTGAAGATTTCAGCCTGCACTGACTGAGCACATAACTCTAACACTTGATAGTAGCTTGGTGGACTTCATATGAAAATAGCTAAAACAACAACCTCTGATGCTAGAACTAAAGAGACAGGGAGCCCTCTAGGGCTGGTACCAACTTTTATATAGCATCTAGTGCAGCACACTACCCATTTGTGACTAGAGGAACGCTATGAAGTTGCAAGACACTTATTTACTTACCTGTCACTTGCAAGACGTGACACAAAACTTAATTTTAATTCCTTGAAAGGTCTATACAGAATCAACCAGAGCCTTACCTCCAGAGGCACACGCCAGAATATAATGAAAGGAGATAGCACTGCCAGAGCTGCTCAACATTTATAGGGATTTTTTCATCTCCCTTGACATTAAATCTAACATCTTTTTCTGGCACTGAGCTCTCTCACAACTTTTAAAAATTAACAGAAAATTCCTACACTGCTTTCGAAGAAGACAGTCTCCCTTCCCTTTCAAAATCACTTGCTTCATATTCAAACAAATTTATTAGGCTAGAAACCTAAACCAAAACATTCACCTGTCAATTAATTATCCTCAGAAAGATACTGGCACTTCCCTGAAAGCTATTAAAGGTCTATGAATATTAGAATGACTTACTGGAGGAAAGTAAGTGCCTTTGGTACTTGAAGAACTACTGGAAGAGGCTCCAGTGACATGGGCCCTGTCATAAGGTGGCCCGCTACTCCCTCCCATAATGCTGAGGGAGCTGATCACAGATTTACCTCGAGACATCCCTAAAGAAGAACAAAGATGTATGTCAATATTCAATTCTTCAAAGCAAACAGAGAAAAGAAAGCTTAAAAAAATAACTTAGAAAAGCAGTATAAGCACAACTCCAAAAACCAAAATTAATCTTCTTGGCATGAAGACCAAATTCAGTGCTCCTTGATGGACAACTGAAATGAAGACTGTCAGGGAATAATGTGTATTAGCTACTCAACTGCAAGACTTGGCACTGGGCTACACTATAGCTGTGTGAGGAGAAACAATTTCCTTAATTTGAACAGCTGGAAAAGACTTGAGAGAACAGGCATACAGGCACTGTTTCTATGCCTCAGAATAAAACATGAAACTGAATCTGACCACCTCAACCGAGCAACTGAAATTTGTGCGAGAGAAGAGAGGGTTTGTGTTCTTTCATTTCCACATCACTAAGTGAGCTTTTGCTACTGGACTGAAGCATGCTGGCAGAGAGTCCAAGTGAGAAACGGAGAGATATGCCACTGTGCTTGAAATAATGGTGAAAATTCTGTTCAAAGACTCTCTCTACGAAAGCTGGTTATTACAGAAAGCAAGGAAATTTGGTGCATTATTTTAACCCTGTAACAGCCTCACAGAACCCCTATGTTCTGACCAGAACCTGCTGGATCCAAAGCCACAAGTTACAGTACACATTCAATCAATATATACAGAAACAATGCATATAAATGAAGTCCAACATTGCAGTGAAATCTTACTTTTTAAACAGGAGCATCATAATGCACTTGGATTGGTGCTGGAAACTTCACTGTCAAACAAAAGAAGCTGAGATCACAGTTATTGCTGGTTGCTACAGACTTCACAAGAAATTTCACAAGCATACAAACCCAGTCTACAAATCTAAAAAGAATAATTACTTAATGTTTAAAGTCCCATGAATATAACTCTGTGTAGCTTTACCCTGTACTGTCATGATATCTCGCTGATGCTGTAGCAGTCCAGAAAGAGGCTTCTTTAGTAGCAGAAGAGAACTCCCATGGTATGTGTATCTATTTGAGCTTATGGTTCTGCTAAGTATCTAAACGCTCATGAATAGCATAGGTAAAATAGCAGTTCATTATTATAAAGAAGGATGGTGACAAGCCTTGACAATCCTGGCTTCCAACAGCTTTCAAGAATCACGCATCTGGAAAGGACATCTCCTGTGCATCCACGCACAGTATTGTCAGCTACAACCCTGTGGTGCCAAAGAGCAGGACAAGGTTCACACCATTTACTCACCAGGAAGAGACCCTGACAAAGAGCTTGGGTGAGGCACATAACCAAGAGGTACAGAGGCTGGTCCGTGCACCACATAATCATTGGTCATTGTTTCCCCATCTCCCTTCATGCGTGGGCACAGCACCCTCTGGCAGATGAAGTACATTGCTCCAACCACAAACACCGTAAGGATCACACCAATGATGGAGCCTATTGTGTTGTTGGGCTGTGGTGCAGGCTCCTCTGTTGTGTCTAAAAGGAAAAAGGAAAATCAGATCGTGTAAATTAATCCACCAGCTTCATGTACCGACATCAGTTTTCCTGATGTCTTTCCACAAAGGAAAAATAAAAGCCTCCTCTTCTGTAGACAGACAACAGCTTTCAATTCAATACATGGGAGGAAGGAACAAACAGGCACTGGGACAGGTCTGTTTAAAGACTGTGAGGGTCCATAAGGGCTACCTGTGCACAAGATGACCTCCACACATACAGAGGGGTTTCTGAATCACAAATGACAGGAAATGAACAAAACATACACGAGCAAGGGGGCTCATGAACCAGGTCCTGATCTTCCTTCATGCTGACAGGCAGGGCTAGCCTTTGAACTTGATGAACAAGATGCCTCCGGATGGCACTGTGCTGGGGACTCCAGTTATACTTTTTCTTGTCATTAAAGACAATGACAACTACTTTTCATGCTGCACCTCATCACATAAGCACTTAGGTTATCACTCAGTGTAACAGATTGGCACTCCCTTTACTCAACTGTGTGACATTTACTTATGCTGAACAGTAGAGGTGATGCACCAATGATGAATTTTGGGTTTGCTGCTGTTTATTAAACTACCGAATCCACTCCACATCTGACCCACACTGATGACTACAGATACAGCCGAGCATCAGCTTGAGAGGTGCCATCCTCATGAGGAATCTGTATCTGAAATGATTATTCAACAGTCAAAATGAGTGGCTTTACCTACAATACCAAAAGCAATGACATTTCTGGGAATAACTGACAACCCCCTGCCTGTGCTTCATGAATTTGACAAGAAAAGCAGACTTTAAAGTATTTTCCTGTCCTAGTCAGTGTTTTACATCTTATCCATTACTGAAAGTCTTTTCCTCAACACGTTTTCTTCTCCCTGAACACCAAACCCACACTTTAACCAGCTTGTCACAGTCTACAGAGATAAGTAAACAGACTTCTGATCATACTGGAAGAGGGATAGAGACAACTGCAACCTTACTCTGGGTGGGCTAATTTTCCATCCTGTTAAAAACCAGAAAATGTACGAACTATGATAAAGATAACTATATACGTCTGTGATAATGTCACTAGTAATTTGGTAGCATGACAGAACATCTCCTATTACTCCTCCTTAAGATCAAGGGTCCAACTCTGGCTTTGCATTTTCAAGTTATGTTTGTGTCAACCGTGATATACAGACCTCTAACACAAGAAATATTCCTGTTTAGAGTTTCTTTTAAAGCACCAACAGTGAAAATGAACTTTCAAGTTGGACTTTTAAAGGCAGTGGTTTTCTTGCAGAGCCCTGGAGATTTCAAGGTAGGAGATATCACATTTTACTAATCATAAATCAAGCTCAGAATTACATCTTTTCAAGATACAAATGACATTCTAGAAGGTTTACTCTATAAACAGAGTGCTCCTCTGATTCTAAAAGCACCTGCTATTAATTCTCTGGATGATTCTCTGGATGAGAAAACCATGAAGCAGAGCAGTTATATATAAAAGCCGCATGCTGCTAGAAAGATTTTTTTTAACACTGCACCATCTCAGTATACTAACAGATTATAATAAAACAAACCTTTTGTTGCCTTGAAAGTTTAAAAAGGTAAGTGGAAAAACTATTAGCCTGCTCTGCCTCAGAGACTACTTGTTTAGAATACTAGTTATTTCTGTTATTCCTATTCCACCACGTTGTGAATTAATTGCATGACAGCAGTTATGAACAGGAGCACTCATTTTGGGAACAATTAATTCAGTCTGGTTGGCAGAATAAAATCTATCCCATAGAGAAGTTAAGAAATAAATTTCAGATGCTGCAATCAAGTCACTCGTCTCAGGTTTTACACTTACAGCATCCTTGTTCATCTGAGCTGTCACTGCAGTCCAGGTTGTGATCACATTTCTTGCTTTTTCCGATGCACTGCCCACTGGCACAGCGGAACTGATCAGTTAAACAAAGCACTGGAAAGAGAACCCCACACACACCAAGAGTCAGTATCAAAGACTTCTACTCTTTAAAATGATTAAGAAAACAAGACATCAAAGCATACAATCAGGAGCATCTTGGGAGAGCTTAGCCTGCTGCTAGCTTCATTTCTTAAAGTAGCCAGTGGCACACAAAGTCCCTCATGCCAACCATGCAGAAAAAGTGATTCAGTGTTCCGTTGAGGACATTGCACAGTGGGTACCTGGTCCTTACTGTCTATTTACAGTAAGGACACTGTGAGACAAAGTTACCTTGACTAAAATAACTCAGAAGCAGAAGACCACTGAGAACACTTATCCCAGGACATGGTTATTGCAAAACTACTATTAGAATCTCCAACTCTAAGCATTTACTGTAATATAAGAGAGAAGAATTAAGTTATTAAAAATAAATCTGCCAAACCATGATGATAAAAATGTTTAAGAAAGATAAATGTGGTTTCTCAATGCCCTTGTGCTCTTCCTCTAAACCAGAAAACTCCTTGATCATGAGACAATATATTTCACTTGACATTATGTTTTTAAACTGAAATAAAAGACAGAAGACAAAACTGGAGCTTTGCCAGTACACTCAAAAAATAAACTACCACTTTGGGAAAAAAGGTGCTGCAGGCAAGGTGCTGGCTGCTGTTGTTTACACATATTTTTGCCTCCTGTTTCTCATAAATCCAGAAATTCTTTCTGACTTCAGTTGAATTAAGAAGGTAAACTAAAGGCTTCTCTGATCTGTAATCAGCTCAAATACTCTGAATAACAGGTCCACTTTGAAGGCTATAAACAGCCCCTAGCCTGATACCTCCAGTTGCTGGATGGCAACTGGGAAGCTAACTTGCACAACGTATTTCCAGATGTCAGCATCTCATCTGGCTAACAATCGCCTTTCATCACACAGCCATCTCTGCATCAGTCTGTATGTTTTTGTTTGAGCTGGAACACATCTTCTGGAAAGAAATTCAGCCTTGATACAAAGACCTTTAGACAGTCTCTTCAAAGATGGAAAATATACTGAAAGGATATAGAGAAGAGACATCCTTTCAAGCTTACAAGTTGCCCCTAAAATGCCTCACTACTTGGGCAGTGGGGAAAGGGCAAGTTTGCTCATGTTTCACATTGTGTAACGGTGGAGTAGTTCAGATTCCACCAGCATAACCTGTCCTTTCCAAAATTAAAAGAACCTAATTCCCATTGTGTTGGCAACAGCACTTCCTTCTGTAATGATGGACCAAATACTGTCTTTTGCTGTGGTCTACAGGAAGAGGAGGTCTCCAGAAATCTCATCTGTCTCTCACTCCCACTTACTCACAAAAGCTTAATTTCATTTGTTTGGGTATTATAAAACAAACAATCCCAAGACCTTACTCAATACACAGTACACAAAAAACTACAACAAGGATTTTCTCCACTTTGTAATTCACTCCCCGTCACCAGGTTTTTAGAGGTTAAATCATCTTTTTAACAGTAATTTTCACAAACAGAGCTTAAAATTACTGTGCAGGAGATCAATGTTATTTCTGTCTCACCGGTGGAGAAACAAAAAGTATGGACTTGTAAAAAAATTTCCCATTCAATAGATCAGTTTAAAAACTAGCAGAACATCAGACCCTTCCAAATCCTACTCGGCAATAACTTTGGTATCTATCATAGTGTCCCCACGACAGCTTTATTTTCACCACACTCTGAAAGATCCTCTGTACCTTCACAGTTCTTCTCATCTGAGTTGTCCTGGCAATTTGCTTCTCCATTGCACCGGAGGGCACTTTCTATGCACTGTCCACTTTCACACTGGAACTGGGTGTCTGAGCACACTGGGCAGTTCTTCTCGTCACTGTGGTCTTCACATTCAGTGAAACCATCACAGCGCCAGGCCACTGGGATGCAGTCAATCTCACCTGTGAAACAGGTGAACTGCTGAGGGGAGCAGGTTGGTGGCTCTTTAAAAATCAAGCAAACAAACAAAAATCCAGGTGAACAAACAGCAGATCAGGACAGGTAAGGACAAGAAGAGCTCATCTGCTTTCATTTATCACGCAGCTGATAAACATGCCATGTCATAAGGTAAATTGCACCCCCACTGCCTCCGCAGGCATTTGTGCAGATCTTGAGCCCCACGTGACTGATGCAGGCTCACACCGATGGGAGGCTCATTAGACAAAGGACAAGAGGAACAGAGAAACATGCACACTCAAAGCACAATTATTTTCTTCCCTTCACACTTCACCCTCTTACACTCTTCTGTTAGTAGGTCTTCAAAATCTTCATTTAAAGTCCATACACTTTTCTACCCCCCCTTTCCTACAACACCCTTGTATACACAACTGATGGCTCACTTTCTTTTTAACGTTCCACAGTCATTGTATAGAAAACTTTAAAAGAATGTAATGTAGTGCAGATGGATGCACTGTGACTCAGTGTCTAGCTATGTGCCCTTGACTGCTCTGTTCAGTCAAAATTCTTTTAAAACGACAAAAAAACTGCTCCATCTAGTCAAGTCCCACTATCTCAACACAGCTGTTAGCTGTTATTTAACATTTACTACAGTAACTGTTAATCTCCTGCAGTAAATAAGTATGGTTTTTTTTCCCCTTTTCTTAATCCCCCTTTCCTCCCTGTCTTTTTGGCCTGGTATTAAACTTGCCCTGAGAAAATATCTGGATTATGTTAGCTCTTGTTCCATTGTGAGACCACACGTCGCCTTGATGTCGAGAAGATTGCATAATAAATCCATTCAGTACGGTGGCACAAAGAGACCCAAGCACCAAAGTGCCTCTCTTCTCCACCATTTCAACCCCACCCTTGGCGACACCAGGGCGTAGGCTACAGTGGCCGTATCACCATAGAGGAAGCAACTCGCCCTTCTGGGACTGCAGTTCAGAAAGACATGCACAGGATGAGTTTGAGGAGGACGGCAGAGAAGAATAAAATGGTACAGACACGGTGCAATATGCCAGAATGTGAGAATCTACCACTAATTTGAAAAAGGAGAACATACAGCGATAGAAAAAAGTAATAAAAAATCATACAATTAAAAAAATCAAGACGAAATAATTCAGTGGTCTTAAGTGGAAAGGGTGAACACAAATCCTTATTCAACAGTCAGCTAGTGAGTTTCTTCTTTTGTCTTACTCCTTCTCAATACTTGCAGATTTAGCTGAGGGGGGATCAAAGAGGTAAGTGTGCAAAAGCATACAACAGCACCTGGTGCACTGTCACATTCTTTCTGCTCCGAAGCCACCCCTAAAGATGGGGATCCCTCTCAACCCAGAAACTGAGAGCTCAGGGACACAGAGCACAGGAAGGACTTACCTCCACAGGACAGCTCATCCTGCAGCAGAACAAGGTGGACCGGGCAAGAGCAGCGCGTGGTGCCATCGCCCTTCACAATGCAAATGTGCGAGCAGCCACCGTTATCTTGAGAACAAGGATGTTGTCCTGTGATTTTAAAAATAAGACAGACAGGTACTGACAAGAAATCTTCACCTCTTTTCCAAACTTTCAGTGATTTCTTTGGGCTCTCAGGACTACCTTCCTTACTAACTTCCCCCTGGGGAAAGCAATACTAAAAACAACTCTGAATTGTTCTATTTTGTTGCGTGCATTTTGTCCCTTTACACAATCAATAATTATCATGCACATCGATAACTGTCCGTGATCTGAAACACTGTGAGGATCATGCCACGGGGTCTACTAAACCAGTAAACAGTACTCAAAGCATTTTGCTTCTTATGTGACATAGAATTAGTTCTGCAGCAAAAATAGAAGCATTAGTAATACAAAAAGATGCCTTGTATTCCATACTTCATCTTCTCTATCAAAGACCACTAAAAAAGTAAACTTTTCTAATTTATGAATTATGAACCTTCCACACTGTCTCCAGAACTCAAATTAACATGCTCTAGATAAATATGTCTCTTCATTTTAATGTTTAATAAGGACAACATACTTCTCTTGGAACTCTTGACAGAAGTACTGAGATTAATAGCAAACAAAACTAGTAGTAGTCTGCACTGATGCATTAATTAAACATCCCCAGACATTTTTCTACATATTTCTCCAAGGCATGCACCAGGCCCATTTCCTCAAGGACAACGGCAGCTCCACTGCTTTAACCATCCAGCTCCCACCGTTTCAAGAAAGTGTGCGTGGGGAAACCCTACGTCCTGGTAAACAAAAAATCCTAAAAGTTCAGCCAAGTTCAACACAAACTGTTATTTAATACACACTTCCTTTGTGCAATGCAACACGGCTCTTCTGTCATTTACTTCCAATACAAATGCCACCAAAAAAAATGTTCGCTTTGCCTTCAAGGCAGGCAGTCTATTGAAACATTTACTGCTAGTAAAAGGCCCTGAGAGCTGGGCTTGTCCAATTGGAGTAAATACCTAGCGTGTCACAGCCACAATCCAGAAAATCCTCTACTAGGGATAACAGGACATTTCCAGTGTGCCTACGGACACTCAAATGCCAGGTGCCCGTGTGGGACTATCAATGAAGCTGTAATCAGCAACAAAATGCCACGTTGGGTTTGTGATAGATTTCCAGTCCATTGCCACCTGCCTGAAGGAAACAAACTTCACTGCACCCTGGCAATGTACAGACACAAATCAACACCAACTTCTGGCCCCTTTGATTTGCACTGATGTCAACCAGTGACAAGGCAAAACAGACTCATCTCTCTGCGGCCACTCCTTGCCTCAAGCCCCACAAGCACTGTTTGCACTTGCAAACAGGGATTGTACTTACTGTATTCCTGTATGTTGAGTTCTTTCACAGCATGGATGTCACTGAGTTGTGCAATACGAGCTTGGACCTTTGTGCGTCCTTCTCGACCAGTCATATCAATCTTCTCAATCATCTGCTGCTGCCTGTCAATCCAATACAGCCAGTTTTCAAATACAGTTAGTCCCACAGGCTGCAAGATATTAGAATCTTCCAAAACGATCCGGTTAGCACCTGCAGAAGGTAAAGAGTGGTTTAGTATTTATGTTGATTCTAGTTGAGCTATCACAAACATTTTCTGCACCACTCACACTACTATTTTCCACTACCTTTTACACTACCAGGTAAAAACACAAGCAATCCTGGGTCCTCTGATGCAAGACTGATGCATTTTGTAGACAGACAATCAAATTTTTTTTTCTACTTTCATCAAGAAGACAGTTTTTTTGTGCTTCAAATACATTTACTGTATTTAAGAAGCATCTGGAATTGGGGGCTCAGCTCTCATCAGCCAATCCAGTCATTTATCAATATGATGGGAACGGGTAATTCTTTTCATTCTTCTACCCCTTTTTGGGGAGATTAACTGCTTTGTCTCGGCATACAACAGGGAATAAGAAGATAGATTATTAGCTTGTGTTAACTAATACAAGATAAAATCCAAGTGAAGACAAGGTAGTTAGTACTCTTCACATGAATGATGAGATTAAGGTAAACACCTGACTTCTGACTACCTCATATTCTTTTGTTCCAACCACATTGTCTCCACTAAGGTTTTCATGCTAAATTGGGAACGCTCCTTTTTTCCTAGCGAAGACTTAGTTTCCTCAGTTCCTTTAGCAATCATCGGTAGCAGCCAAGAGGCTTTAGACTTACATGTCTGAAGAGTATTTTGAAGAGTATTTGTTGACCTTTATGCTTGATTACCTGGCATTAAATATAGTCAAGAGCAACTGCCACACTTCATGGTTAACACTCCACATAGACAGAAGACAGACCGCAGCTGTTTTAAAGGTATCATTAAAGACTGTCCAAGGTCAGCGAAGACTTCGTAACTCACACATAGAAGGAAAATATGGTATTCAAAACCTGAGAGCTCAATAGTGAGGTTTAATCCATGCTTCGTTTATTCTACGCGACATGACATGGTCATTAACACTCAAATATTCAGTGAGGTTTATCAGATTCTGAGCATAAAATTACTCACAAACATAAGGAATCTCCTGCATATGTGCAATGCTGAAACAATATCACACAGTCTAAAATTAGGCCATAGTTTGAAAATTTACCTATAAATCCTGGTTTTTCAGATACCTTGGCTCACTGCTATGCTTATTTTTTACTTTTACTACAGCAGACAATAGCTTTGCATGTTACCACCAACAAAAGGATCTCCAAGAAGTTTTCATATTTTGTCCTGTAAAAATATACCAGTACAACTGAATACCACAGAAAAATTTTACCATGTCTCTACTGTACCCACACAAGATAATGTTATGGGACAAAAGACATATATTTCATGATCTAATCTGAGCAGGTTCTATCCCTCTGTTTTGATTAGTAGCAAATGTTTTTTAGCCTACTGAGAATTTAATCAACAGTATGTCAGTGATGATGACTTACAAACAAATTCAGCTATGAAAAATATGTTTTCTTCTCTTCACTAAATGCATACAGAGGTCAGAAGTTAAGTAACCTCCCAAATATTTAGCAAGTGGTAACATCTAAAGCAGAACACGGAAATCCAAATATTAATCCTCAGCTAGACTGGGCTCTCACCCACCACTTTGGAACAACACCAGCAATGATCTGATTAAGCAAAGATGTTGATAGATTCTGAAGGAGGCTATACCCAGACTGATGTAGAAATCAATGGACTGAGTGATGTAAATCAAACTAAATAACCGCAACCATCTGTTTGAACATGACTCATTGTATGGGGAAAAGGTAAGAAACAGCAACCTGCATCTCGAGGAGAAGAAAAGCTAAGCTGGGAGTAGGGGAAAATGCAAATTGACAGGAAGGAATATTGTTAAAACTAAGCCCTTGACCTACCCAAATGGAGTCTGTACATGCCCTGCTCTGCCATGCCCATGTCAATCAGCATGGCATTTTGCAGTATGCTCCTAAAGCTCCGAAGCTTAAAATTTTCACTCCCTTAATGTCTTAATCTTTCTTTTTAATATTTGTGACCAAGTGTAAATGACTATTTCTGACTAAACTGAGACACTAAAATCCCGCCTTCCATAAACCAACAATAAAATCTGAAGGTGGCTCATCAGGGTGCTAGTCCCCTTTATTGGGAATGTCAGATGAAAGGGAGATCTGATTAAGAGGAGCTCCCCTAGCATAACGATTCTCTTTCCAGCAATACCTTTCACAAAAAGGCTTAAAAACAAACAAATAAATACAAAAATCAGGACACACCCGTAGTTCATTCTATTTCCAAATAAAAATTACTTAATTCCAGAATCATTAGACATTTCCAAATCACACTAATTATTCTGGAATAGAGGAACTAATTTCCAAATAGTTTCCATGGTAGGGAGCTAATTCCAGTCATCTTTTCATAAACAACCCCTTAATCATGTGAAGAATCTGGTTAGCTTCAATAGGATCTCCCATTAGGGCAGCATAACCAAGTCCTAACTGCATGCCTGAAGGACAGGGAGGAAGAGAAGGACTGCATCACATAAAAGGCATTCTAGCTCTCCTTCTCTTTATGGGTACTGGCACCTACAGAGTCGACAGAGCAAGAGACTGTGCATGTTTTTAAGAACCTAACATGCAGAAAAATTACTCAGCCAGTCAAAGAGCCTATTAATCAGCATTCCTAAGCACAGGAATGCATCTCAGCAGTTAGCAATTTATTGTGGTGATTACAGCAATCTATTTGCGGTGCAAATGCCAAAAAGCAAGTGAGGTTTTGGAATGATTTTTTTCCATGTTCTTCAAAAATACGGTGAGATTTTTCTACACAACATTGGTAATCCAACAGCCACATCTTAAAAAACAAACGCAGAATTATTAAAACCAGACTGGATTAGAATTTAGACCCATCTCCTCCTCTGGTGTCCTAATTTCTAGTCGACAGCAGACAAAGACAGAAACAAAGCACATGTGATGTTCTGCTGCTACCCATTACTTTACTCATGCAGACCCTGGATCTGGGATAGCCTAGAACATACTGGGACACACCATACCACCTTTTTTAAAAAAAAAAAAATCACTAACTCAAGTCAGCTTATGTCCTATATTTTAAAATACTAAACAGTCAGGATATCGCAGTTCATTAGTGACCCTGAATCCTCCAGTAACACACCATGTCAGCCACTGAAAAAAATTACTCTCTTGCTGAGCCTCAATTCCAATCATCTAGAAAAACTGAAATATTTTCCAAAACAAAAGCTTACTCTAGCAGCTGAATAAAAGGTTGAAAAGTCACACTGGTGTCAGTGGGATTACATGCTGCTACTTTGAACGAGGGCATCATGCCATCAGTGAAAGACATTATTACAAACTACCATGCTCTCATTAAGTTCTCAAACTCACTCACAGATTGCAACGGGTGTCCTTATTTCCTTATGCGTGTACTTACGCTTCTGATAGTAGAATAATACTCAGCTGAAGTACAAGGACATGCACTATTCAAACCAGGGACAGACTTACTGCAGAGGAAAGAGAAATTCTGCCACTGCCCTCCACCAGCAGCAGCATGAGGGGGCATACATCGCATTACCTAACAGAGATGGGTATGTATGTGCTCAGAATGTCCTGACACATCCATCAGCAACATCCAGCCCAGCTCACGTCACAACAAATTACTACCAAAGCCACATGAGACAGCTGAGCTGATCCAGCAGCTTCCTGGATCTGGCTAGTAAATAAAAGACATCTCAGTCTCTTTCACCCAGTCTGACTCCATGATTTTGCCTTTTCTCTTGCTCTAGTTCTGGTTGCTTGCTGGACTCTTGCTGAACCAATTCAGCTTTCCAAACCAACAGAACACTGCTCTCGATTTCTCTTTTCCTGTATATTGTTCTTGGGTTATTGTTTTGCTTATATGGTTTAGTGAGCTGAGTCAACTCAGAGAATGTCAGACAAGCAGCATAACCAACCTCAGGGAGCAGGTAAAGAGAATTCCATAGCTGGAAGAGGGAGCCTTTTGAGAACAGAGAAATGTTAGATCTGCTCTATACTTCTCACATCACTTCACCCTAAATGACAGGTGCTTAAGTGACCTGTACACCTGCTGCTTTAACTCTGCAGGAAAGATTTTTCCACTAACAGGAAACTTTCCTCTGACAGATTACTGCACCAAAAACAAAGCCTTTAAAAACAGCCCTCTCCCTCCCATTTCCAAAACTGCTGTAATTTGTGAACTGACTTTGGGAAACCACACAAAGGTCTTGCAGTGAGAAACTAAAGTAAATAGCATGTGTAGCAATTAATAATGCAAATCATAGATAGAGGCATGAGACTGTAAAGGCACACAGCATGAATCATGCACATTTCCTGGCTGGGAATTTAGGTAGCGATTAAAATCACAGTACAGACTGTTTATAGTAGGAAGGAGAAGAAGACACCTTTCTCTGCATTCCCCCACACCCACACCACACAAATGAATCACTGAATTAAAGTGCTACTCTACCTGAAAGGTCACTGCTTTCAATTCTCCGCAGGTCTGAATCAGCCCAGAACAACTTGCCTAGCTGGCTGTCAATAGCTAAGGCTATGGGCTTGCTCAAACCACTGAAAAAAAGGACCTCTCGTTCAGTTCCATCCAATGCTGCTCTCTCAATTTTAGGAGACCTTTCCTGTAGGTTGGTGAAATACATGTATCTGGAACAGGAAGGAATAGAGGAAAAACAGTTTATTTGATCTTTCCACATTTTTTCTATATGACCAAGACATCTTAACAAATGTCAAAGATGTTTTTATTCTGACAAACAGAAACCAACCAGTAGCAAGAAAACAATTTGATTCTCAAGACCTTCAGCCTGAATATCCCCACATCACTATTTCAGCTACATACCCCTTCTCTGGATTCACCACAATGGCCCTGGGCCTATCTTGATCTCCTTTGAGCACCACTCCCATGGGTCTCCCATCCAGGCGTGTCACATTGATCACGTTAGTAGCTTCGCAGGTCCAGTAGATATAGCGGCTGTAGATGTCAATGCTCAGGTCATAAGGCTGCATATCTAGGTTCTGATTGGGAACTGGACTTGTCACAACAGTGAGGCTCTACAAAGGAAAGAAAAACAACCCACAGAAAAGCATTTAATCTGATGCAATGTGAGCAATTTTCTTTGGTATGCACGCACCACATCACAGTACTGCTCAGCAAAAGGAGGCAGCCAAAATACTATCATGAAGTAAGGAGACATCCAGGTCCAGTTGCCCCACCAACACCTTTGATCAGATACAGACACCTAGCCTGATGGTTTGTTGTAATGGGAATCACATAAGTTGGTTGCAGCTCACAAAACTTAGCAAGTTTGACCAGCAAGTCCAAACTGTCTCTATGCTGAAGATTCAGGGTCAGCTTCCACATTTCCTCTCCTTTCTTGACAACTCTTAAGTTCAGTCTGGATAGATCCAAACCCAGTATGTTTAGCACTCTACAATAGAAATGCACCACCACTAATTCCCAAAGCTGCAGCTGGACAGATAAAAACACAGGCAAAGAGAGGCCAGACAGCACTTGAAATTCTTGCCTCACTGTTCTCACCATCACTGCCATCACACTTGGGGGACATAAGGACGAATAATAAATAGTAAGGCAAATCTGCCAACAGACAGAAAGGACACGAGCTAACGTATGCCAGTGATTTCACAGCACTTCCGTCTAACACCTTTCTGCTTCAAAGTTCTTGCCTTCTGCTGGTTCAGACCTCTGGAGTTCATGTGCCTTTCTCTTTTTTAAATTTTTTTATTTTTTATTTCTTTTAAGAAAGAAACGGCATAGTTTTCCTATAGTGAAAGGTGAATTTAACTGACATCTTTCACAAACTTTTCAAAAAAGATCTTAAGAGGACTGATAACTCACAAAACACAGCCTTACATAATCTTTTCGGAAAACTTCACGCTTTTGAGGTGAGCAGCCACCACCCTCTCACCCTCAAATTAAACTTCCCCATAAAATTTGCCTAACTTTATTTGGCTTGTCACCTCTATGAAAGGGTGTGCCTACAAGTCTTACATTTGTTTATTCTGCTGAAGCTGGCAAAAACCTGGTGCCTTTGAGTAGTTTTGGGTGCTAAATTATTTAGATATTCCAAAATTAAAATCATTGCTAAATTAAGAGTTAAGGCTGAAGGGCATTTCATCAGGATCCAACTACCACTACACCTACCTCCAGAAACCATAGTCTCTTACAAATTAAACTGAATATAGTATCTCCATGTTGTTCATCTTAGTTTCCTGCTTCTCCCCCATTCAAAAAATCAGGGAGAAAAAAAAATTTAAAATGCGAAAATGAATAAGCAGTCATTGCTCACAATTAACCTCACTAAACCTGTATCACCTTTTGCTTTCTGCTCTATTCTACTTTTTCTGTATCCCCAGACAAATACATTTTCCCAAGATTGATAGATCTCTTACAGGTCACTTGCTTGGTGCCTCAGTGGTTGACAACAACACTTTTCCTATCCCCACCGGAACCTGGGAGGCTTCAGACACAGCTGTGTGCTCACAAAGTCCCACCCTCTTCATTTCAGAGTCAATGCCTCTACACCCTGCTCATTTGCAACTCTTCCTTCTCTTGGACACACTATGTTTCTCCCAAGAACCTTCCCATCCATGTCTCACTTCTTTCAAAGATGGGTTTCCAACAGCTTCCAGCCAAAACACAGCATTGAGCAAATAATGCACTATGAACAACAGCATCTTTAAGTTGGCCTTAAATTTTCCATGTTTTATTTCCTGATGCACCTCCCAGACTACTGGCCAAGGACTCCAGAAACTCCCAATGCCACTTGTTTTGCCAAGTGACAGACAGTAATCTACAGAAAGTTCATGTAATTATTAATGTACAAACATTCATTGTTGGGTGTAGGGCATGCCTTCCTCATCTTTTAGTAATTCCATCACCCTCAGGATACCTGGCTGCCGTCTTCCTGTGCCTTCCGGATGATGTTCTGCCGAGAATCAATCCAGTACAGCTGCTTATCCAGGGGGTCATAATCAATGGCTCGAACATTCCTGAGACTATGAATAGGGAGTATGATATCTGGACTCTGCTGCTCATCTATCACCATGCGATTAATTGCATTCTTCTGACTGAATAACAGAAAGGTTGTAGGAGCTTGATGGGTTAAAAAAAGAAGGAGGGTGAAAGGGTTACACATAACAATAATGCTGGGTATTTGTATGTTCAATAATGACACCTACTACATATAACCAGACAGTATCTATTATTTCATTCCCCTTCTCCCTCTTCCTTTACCAAAAAAAAAAAAAAAAAATCAAACCAAAACATTAAAAGCCCAACCTCTGATCAGTTTGGAAAGCCTTTCGAATAACCTCTTTTTACTATAAATGGTTGAATGTGGATGTGACAGGCAAAGATAGTTTTGTAAGCTGCGGGACTAATGAAGATGAAGACTTCTGTCAAAAGCACCTTAAAGAAGAACAGTCAACCATGCCTCTCAAAGAACTGCCAATTTTCTTTCTCAAGGGGTCCCAGGGAAGTGGCAGCTCCACTATTTTGAAGTTGAACTTTTGCTAGGTACACTTCTACCTGCAGAAGAAGCTGAGCAGAAGCCAGCACTGGTTCCTTGTTTAGAGGTCCTAGGGAAGAGAGATTGCCATTTGATTGCTTCAGTCTTGTTCCCACAATCCTCTTTCTGCCTGCACCAGAATGGAACAACAACTAATCCACAAGACAATCTCTTAGGTGTGCGGCAAGGTTGCATTTTTGGAGAAAAATCTATTCACTTTTCTCAGATTGATATACCCTACTTATTTCTAGGTGCTCATCTGGGAACACTCACACGCAATCAGAAAAAAAAAAATCTGATGTTCTGTTCCAGCTTTCCAGATACCCAGCAAAAAATTTCCTGGATAAAAGATTTTTTTCTTAGAAATACCATCAAACGTCAAAAAAATAAGACTTCTCTACCCTATATACCTGTAGTTTACCAGCCACATCTTACAGTAAGTGCACAAGGCATTTAATACATCATTAAAAAGAAATTATCCCTGTATTACATAACTGGGTCAGAAAACAGAAGAGGTAGTTAAAGCATTTTCGCTTTTCACAGTGTTCTTTTCAATAATGGTCTACCTGGAGCCAGAGCTGTGCAAGACAGCACAAGAGCCAGCAGCCAGAAATGCAGTTTGCAGCCTCCCTGACGTTTGTACAATCAATTCTTCTTAGCACAAGTCTAGAGAGATTAGCAGTCAGACAGTGCACTCATTCAGCCCAGCCTGGAAAACAGGTAAGGCAGCACCTTGGAAATGGGAGGTATTAAAAGTCATCCAGAGAACATCATCACCTTGCTTTGTTATTTTAGGCATATGCTTTGAGCATTTATTCTGGCTGCTGGGGAAAAAAAAAATGGGGGGGGGAAGAGAGATATGTCTCCTTGGTAACTAACACTCAATCCTAACATCCTATAACAATCAGGCCTAATTGCAAGGTATTTTTGCTTTCTGGAAAATCTGTATTTCACCTCCAAGCATTTCTCCAATAATTTAAGCTGCCTTCTACCTAGTTATAAACTCTAAAAGAAAAAAAAAAAAACAAAACCAAAGTTTTATGAATGTGTACAGCAAAATAACTGATTCAGAAAACATCAGAACTCTTACCAAGCAGTTAATGAGACTAATGGAAAGGGAAAAAAGCTTAAGATAAAATAGTGCAGGTAAACGTACCCTCATAAGCACCTAAAATTCTATTCCACTTTTCCCCAAAGACACCCTCTTACTGTTTAAGATTGCCTGGCTCCCAACATTGGATTGATGGCTCATTATAAAAAGCAAGAGTGGAATTTCTTCCCCTTGAGTTCCCACATCTCTGAAACAGTACCAACGTCAGAAATCCCTTCCCAGTTTTCATCATTGTAGCTCCCAATAGTCACATATTTTAACTATATTTTTGGCAGCCAAATGGGGTGCAACGAACACGTCTCCTGTGTAACACTGCCTTCAAACTTAGGACACGTGGTAGGTCTCATACCACATACCAAGAGAGCAGTGTCCTTCCCATAATTGAAAGAATCTAGCACGCATGAGGAGGGTAATGCAGAAGGGAGGAACTGTCTCCTAGACAGGGCTTGGGCTAATAACAATGTTTAGGAGAACATAAGCAAGTAAAACAGGCAAGAGAAAGTTAAAATGATTCATGCTCCAACTATAGCGGCCAAGAAAAAAACTGAACTATACACAGAGAAGCCTAAGTCTCCAATTACCTACAAATGAGAAGTTGTAAAGTTCCCAGGTTTGAACATGGCAGAAGGAAAACTCCTAATACCTCACGAACGGCCCTGAACTGTACACCACCACAGGGAAATGGTTCTATTTGCTCACAACATCTTTCCTGTGTTTTCCTCCCTCCTTTGTTTGCAAGAGTATTTTCACAAGAAAACATGACCTTTGATCATTTTGCTACTTGTTCTCCACTGAAAGTCAAATTCCTCCACCTACAAAAATCACAGTGATCACTGGAGAGGTGCCAGCCATGCTTCTAACTCGTAGGAAGGTGTGAGTGTGTTAAGAGTACAAAAATCCAGCCGTCATGCTAGCACCCTTTGTAATAAAAAAGGAAAGGAGGAGTACAAGACACATGGTGTGGGGTAGAAAAAGTAGAGTTTTCTGAAGAGCATAATTTTCAAAAAATTCCATGAGGTGGCATTCGTGGAGCAAGCTGCCCTGCTTCTGGCTTTGAAACAATAGTTGGATCACTCTACTCATGCATAATATGGACAAGATACAATCTGTCTCTCCGTACCATGAATCTCTTCACCCGCTGACTAATCTGAATGACACCAGTGGAAATCAGCCATCCAGTGTGGCTGCCAAAATTATGAGAGCTTCACTGGCAGCCAGTTATTGAGAGATGGATAAATTATTTGGTTAGAAACTAATTACACACAGCCTGAGGGGCCTTGTGGTTCATATTCTGCACAACAATAAAGGAAAACGGGGCTTGGTTGCACTGAGGATCAGAAATTTGAAGTGCTGGGTTGACTGTGGAGCCAAGCCTCCCCTCACTGAGGAAGAAACACTTTTGGGAGTGTGAAAGTGGCCCACCTCATCAGTCAGCAAACAGAACTACTACAGATTTAAATCCTGATCCACCTAAACGCTATGCACAGGCCAGAATATAGACCAAACTATCATACATGCTTTATGTCAGGCAAGATTAGAAATAAATAAGCAAGTAAACACTTTTGACAGATACAAAAAGCATTTTGAGCCTTCCTGCTTACACAGATTTAGCTGAGTCACTAGAAAGATTCACAAGAGCCACTCTCCTTATTTTACTGTGACACTGGTCTGTTGCAAGATTTCTTTTCCCTTTTTTTCTTCTTTCAATATCCTATATTCTCTGAAAAGTCAGTAAGATTTTAGTATTAGAAAATTTTTCTTTCAATATCCTATATTCTCTGAAGTCAGTAAGATTTTAGTATTAGAAAATTATATTTAAATATACCCTGCTTCTTATGGAGGAAGGGAGGCTGAGGAACCAAAATTTTTTTCAAATACACATTTGGTATTAAAAATAGAAACTTGCTTTAACTTGGCCTATCAGCAAACAAGCTTCACCATCTCACATAAAAATAAAATTCTTTTTTCCTCCAGGTACAATGCTTGCATCTGTTACAAAACACATCTGCTTCCCTGTTTTATTTTCATTCATTACGGCTTACCACTACAAGTCCTGTTGTCAGAGTTCAGGGAATAGTGAGCTGGGCAGCCACAGACAAAACCTCCAACAGGGACTGCTAAGCACAGGTGAGAGCAGTGGCCGTTGCTAGAGGCACACTCATTCCAGCCTGCCTGCCTGGAGGAATGGAAAACCAAGATGTCCATAACATAATCCAAATGCCCTTGGATGATAGTTCGGTTCTGGCCACTGGTCTTGTTGGCTCGTTCAATGCTACGCCGGCTCCAGTCTGTCCAGTAAATGTAATCCTGATACTGAGTCAAGCCAAATGGGTGAGGCAAGTCATCAGCTATAATCTCACGGTCAAGGCCTGTTTCAAAAAAGGAAGGGAGAGAAAAAGCAGAATTATATGGAGACAAATAATACGCTGTTAATGTTGTTGGACACGTCCCCTGCACAGAAAGGTTAACACAGAACTACTCTAAACTTACTATTTCATTATTCCAAAAGTAAATTATAAAGTAATGTATATATTCAAAAGACCATCTTAAAGTCTCAGAAACACAGAAATGTGTTAATCCTGCTTGCAATTCACAGAAGAGAATATATTTTACTACAGAAAAAAGCCTCAGTTTCAAAAGTGATCGGGCTTCTCAGAAAGATTCTGTCCTTTCCCTCCTCACTGAAACAAACAGGCTCCCTCTGAAGGAGATGCAGGATCCCGACACTGTATTCCCAGTTGGCACTACATTTGGGTCTCTGCCTGCTGCTTACAGAGAGACAACTGTTATGAGTTAATAAAATTCTACATTGTATTATGAGAAAAATTAAATGCACACGGTTAAACTAGCCTGTCTCTGGAATGCAATAACAGGAAGGAGCAGTCAGAAACTTAAGGAACAGTTAATTGTGTACACAGTGGAAATGCTAAGAGACCTTAAGGACCAGGGCACGGGTCGGGAGAAATTATTTCAACCACATTATTTCAACCACTTCATTACCACAGGATGTCCTGCTGTCTAGTCAAAGAAAATAAATGGGAGATTACAAAGGGAGAAGTCATTCCCTCTTTGCACAGAGAAGATGAGGATGCACAGCCCTGCACTCAGCCATCACCAGCCCCAGGGAAGATGAAATTCTAACACTGCGTCCACTTCACGGTATACAGGGGAACACTGAGCCAGCCTCAATGGCACACCAAAACACATGAGAAGCTGAAGAAAAGCTTTTATATTACATACAATTCCTATAATGCATTTTCCTGTTTTGATAATTTTCTAGTTCTGTTCTGCTATTGCAAACATACTGCTTAAAGTAGAGTAACTCCTTTAGCCTTAAATATTGGCTAGTGATGACACTACTCCGAATAATTTGGCACACAAGGCAGCCCACTCCTGTGAGTACTGAGAAGTTTAAAAAAAAAAAGATACTGTGCAAATTTGAGAAGGTTTGGGTCCTCAGTACACTACCCTGGGACAGTGAAAGGATAAAATATTCCACCTCCATTTACCTGTAATGACCAGTTTATAAAACAATCACACCGACCCCACCATGACAGAGATCCCCCCTGGTGACCCGTACTAACCAGAAAAAGCTCCTCAGTGTACAGGATACTGGGGACAAAAAAAGTCTGAACCCTGAGGATATCAACAAAGATTAAAAACCAAACTGTATGAAATTACACTGTGAAAAATGTCCAATAAGCTGTTGTTACCTTGGCTTTCTGTCTACCTTTCCACAGACAATGAAGTGTTTGTTACGTATTTGCCAGTGCTCTTCAGAGCAGCAAAACAAGACTCCCCAAAACACTGAAAGCTGACAGCTTTGTCCTACATATAACTGCAAACATGTACAGCTTGTATAATTTTAACTTTGTGAGCAACTATATCACCTACAAGAAAATCGAGGCCTTGCTAAATGCTGTGTTGCATAAACATCAATTATAGAAGCAAATGTTAAAGGTGTGTGAGTTTGAAAAAATCTATTTTTGTCTTACGACACGTATCTTTGCATTATTTAAGTAATAATTTGCCACAGGGAACTGTGAAAAAGCAGCAGCAGCAACCCCATGATGCTGCCCGGGGCTCTACGGCTCACCTAGCATGTTGGAGGATTCTATCAGGTTTGTATCAAGGTCGGTCCAGTATAGTCGTCTTTTAGCATAATCAATAGTTAGGCCGTTAGCACGTCCCACATTCGGTACCAAAGTAGTCCGCTCAGTGCCGTCCATAGCAGCTCTATCAATCTTTGGCTTACCACCCCATTCAGTCCAGTACATAAACCTGATTAAAAGGACAAAAGAAAAAGAAATACCATTTATCCAAAAGAGAACTCAAGGGGAGAAACAAAACAAAACAAAAATCTTTAGAAAGGATAAGAGAAAAACAAGAGCTGTAAATTTGAGCATTTATTAAGCCCCACTGCACTAAATGTTTTTTTCAAAACACAAGCAAGGAAGTGAGTCAGGTTTCCTCAAAATGGTTCTCAGTACTATTTTTTCCACTTGAAGCTGGATTTTCACCAGTAAGTTCCGTATAAAAGCACTTCAATCTTAACCGAACCACACATGTCAGTTAAGAGGTAAACGGTTAGCGTTTGAGCACCTTCATTTATACCTGGTTATTTAACAAGATATTTTCCATGGCATTTAGCTTCTGTGTCCATTCAACTGTCCATCAAACAAAGGAATACAAAAAGGCATATATGCAAGGTACTTCTGTTCATAGGTGCCACTGATCTTCTCCACACAATTCAGTCAGTCAGCCATGCAACAGTGTGTGACATTTCAGCCATGGGCCGAATAACACAAAACTGTATGGCACTTCCACCAGAGCAAAGGTCGAAACTATCACATACTCGCATGCCAGTTTATACTTCATTTCGCAGAAGCACAGACCTGTACATATTTACATTTTCTTTAGGCACAGTACAGTAGAGGGCTGTATATTTGACATTTGGTGTCAAGCAGTTAGTTGCTTCTTCCAAAATGTAAAGCCAATACCATTTTTAAAATGAGTGAGCCATAGGTAGCCAATGTTTATACACTTTCATCCTTTAATACTTTCAGTAACAAACAACTGTGAAATGCTTTTAAATTTCAACCGACCACACAGTGGGAAAGGGTGCTTCAGAAACTGGTGATCAAGGGGGAGCTATTCTTTAGACACCAGGAATACCTGCAAATTTTACTTAAAAATTTTGCAAGTATTTTGCACATAGATTTTGCAAGTTGTACACAGCATGGACCTAAGTGTTAGAATTGCCCCCATGGTAGAAATGCCATGAAAAATCACATATAAAGTACAAAGACATAGTTCAGCTATAAGACAAAAGGAAGAACAGGCATCCAGGCTCAAAACTAAAGTAATTTTTTTCTGGTCTGTGGTGAAGAGACAAAGCATTGAATTATAATAACCCTTGGAAAAAACTATTCCCAACATAAAACCAGCATTATCTGTAGCAATCTTTTGTTACAACTGAGTAACTACATGCAAGAATCTGGTCTTGATGCCCTCTGATGTACTTGTCCAGGCAACTCCTGGCACGTCAGGGCTGAATTCCATCTACGTGTCCTGCTGGGGACAGTGCAGAACTCCGTTCCACTAAGCACTGCCACAGTTGCCACCTTTCAACCTCCCTGAAATGAAGCACGAGGCACATGTTTGAGTGGTGCAGAGTTCTGTGCATTGCTGTAATTCTTGCAGTGTCACTGGAAATGTGATAATTTCATAACACTTGAAAAGGATGTTCCCTCATTTGTAAAATAAGAATAATACAATGCTGGTATAACCTCAAAAAGGTTGGTATAACCTCAAAAAGGTTTTGCAGTAATTAGTTAATGTCAAATAAGCATTTTATGGTAGAAGAGCTGTTTCAGAAGCGAAACAGTTTTGCCTTGCCTTGCCCTGCTCCTTCCTCCCTCCCCCTGCTTACTGCCCTACTTTTGCTATTACATTTGAATCCAACTGAGAAGTTTCTTCTCAGGAAATCTTTCATTTTGGGGACAGGTGGGTATAATTGTTTCCACTCTTTCTCTGTCCTTGCTTCCCTTGTCCATACCAATTAAAAAGGCTCCCTTATCTGAAGAAACAAACACCTTCCTTATTTTCAGACAATAAGCTTCACTCCTCCACTCTCAAGTTAAATCATTTAATACCTTTACTGGACCCTAACTTGTGATAAAAAGGATCATAATTTTTAAAAGGACAAATATTTTCTTTTCAATGCTATAGTCCTTTTCAAATTAATGAATTCCATAAACTCAAAACTTCTTTGATTCTGTGGTTAATTAAAAAACTAAATATAAATCCCGTTTTAATGAGCTGCTCTGATTTTTTTTTCTAGTTTTCTTAATGATTATTCAGGACATTAAGAGTGTATTCCTCCAGCCCTCATACTCTAAATTACCAGGTTGTATTCCCCAGCTCAGTTCTCTAAGGATTTACATGCAGTGCCTAACTAACATGCCCTAGAGGAAGCATTACAATGTTGTTTTTCACCACTCAAAAACATAAAAATAAATCAGCAAGTTACCCTTCAGCAGGGTCCAAAGCCAATGCCCGGGGACTGTCAAGATCTTTCCACACCAGCACTTGGCGATGCTGTCCATCCAGCTTTGACACTTCTATACGATTTGTTCCAGTATCAGCCCAATACAAGTTCTTCCCCAGCCAATCTACAGCCATGCCTTCTGGGTAATCCAAGCCAAACTCCACGACGTGTTCCAGTGCACTGCCATTCATAAACGCTCTGCTGATGGTCTGCAGGGATACAAAGATACACAAGCAAATTAGAAATTTTACCAGTCTGTCATTGGGCTGGTTGTTTTCTTTGTTGCATTTTAAACACTTTCAGATTTTAGGCATCTCATAGGAAAGAGGATCTTACAATATGCTACTTATTTGCAAGGCGAACAATGCTGCTATTCAGAACTAATGATTTACTGTACTCTGTGAATGTATTCTGTGTCAATTACAATAGTGTTTCACTGGGGAAATAAGTGGGATAACTGGTCTGGTTCAATTAAGCAGTCTATATGCCAAAGTGACCTTAGTAACTCAGTGCCAACTTCGAGGGGGAAATATTTTGGCTCTCCCAGGACTATACAAAAGCATCGATGTTATAGCACAGAATAAAATTTAAAGCAGCCAATGAAAAAATTCAGGACAGAACAGCAAATAGAAGAAAGCAACCTAATGGCCTAGTGCACTAGTGCAAGTGCTTCAGCACTCTTGTTTCAATTTAATTTCACTAAGCATAAATTCTTCTTGGTCTTTTATTCAAAAGACCTCTTTTAACTCTTGCCATCATGGACTGGCCTGTGATAACAGATACAGCCACAATTATATTTCAATAATATATCAGAGTTTAGGCATTCCCTGATTTACTATGACCACTTATAAGCCTAAAAGTAAATGAATAACATTAGAATGGTACAAAATTCTTTTTGGCAAACATGGGCTTCCTCTCTGTGTCCTTCATAACCCCCCTGTCTGCACACTCCTCATACTCGTAACCCATCAGAAGTTAACACAAAGACTGATTTTTTGTTTACTTCCCAGTGTGCTTGCTACCTGATAATTATGTCAGTTTTTAACAGCAGGGAAAATGTCAATCTTAGTCTTCATCATCGCTTAAAAATTGATCAGATCATTGCTTTATTTTTATTTCAGATACAGCTCAAATGCATACCATGCCTAAAGAGTTCAGCCTAGTCACCTCTCAAACTCCCTTAAACTGTGTTTTTGACTTTTATGATTCTTCAGCTGCAAAGGTCCATGAGTTATTGTTGGCACAGGTCTCTACCCGATTGAAAAAAACGTTTACTAAAAACTGATTTTTGGTGCTCACAACTCTTAAGTACATCTACAACCCACGATAAACAAAAAAAGGGGAATAACCTGACTCACTGATAACAGAGGTAACAGAGACAATACACAGATTTCTGTTACTCCATTAACCACCACATTTAAACAACCTTTTCTGATTTGTCAGTCTAGACCCTAGACCTGCTTTACAAAGGCAGTGATTCACAATACATCTCACATGCAGTAGCTGTATAAAAGTTAATGAATGGGTAAGACCCATTTTCACTTCCTGACCCAAGACAAGGCTTCCTCCCATCAAACATATCTGGCAAAACACCTGTGATCACCAAAACCTCCTGCCACATGGCATTCTTCTCAGCCTTCTGCCAAAAAATGTTATTTTTGCAAAATTATCCTTTATGTGAAAATGTATGCACTGGATTTAAATTATTTATAGGAGAGAATGCTGCTAGCATAACAAAAATGTATGCCATTCTTAGTTAGAACAAGTTCTTTTATCTATCCCTTGAATCTTGCAAATCACATTTGTCAATCCATTCTTAAGTATCTCAAGAACCTTGTAACAACTTAATAGCCAAGACGGAATAAACGGAAGTATCTTCCATCTCTACCTTTAGCGAAATGTCAGTCCAGTAAATCCGATTGTCTGTCACATCAAAATCGAGAGCAGAAGCTTCCTTGACTCCGGTGAGTGGAATAGCAACGTTGTTGTTGTTTGTTTCTAAAGAGATTCGTCTGATATCTGCTCTCCGAGAAAACAGCAGGAAAGCTTCTGGGACGATGCAGGTCTTCATATCATTGATGAGCTCTAAGCCTATGGGGCAAGCGCAGCGAAGGCCTTGTGGTCTGTACAGACAAAGATGGCTGCAGCCGCCGTTATCCTCTGCACAAGGGTTCGTACCTAAGCATGGAACAGCAGCACAAGCCATCGTTACAAACTGACTTCAGCTGGAAGATGAAACCAGTCCTCACATACATCAACGACTGTATGAAATAAATACAGTTTTTCACCTTTTATTCTCCGAATGAATTAAGTTTTGTTCATATCTTGTAATCCTTTAGACAGCTATTACTCTACATGGCTGGAAAGCCAGCACTTGTTTTTCTGTCCCCATGAAACAAATTCAGCAGTAGGGAAAAAGGACTCCAACAGCTACTGATGTTCCCGATTCACAACACAAGCACTGAATGGACGGTAAGTACATAAGTAAACAAGTGTATGTTCTGCTGCCTTTTACAGTACACTGGTTCAGTTACATACCCCAGTTGTGTTCTTAGAGATGGAAAATTTCCAGATCTATTTCCACATCCATACAACAACCTCTTCTATCCAGGATGCTACTAAAGTAGCTCTTTGCAATACTAACTTGTGTACCTGCACATGCTGGAAACTCACCTACTAAGAGAGGGCCAACGTTAAGAAGCTCAATTAGCCAAACAGTTGGAAAGAGAGCTGCATTTAAAACACAGGTACCTTAGGGCACCTTGTTAATGTGGTAGCAGGAA
>NW_010120464.1:37656-53859 GCF_000699245.1 Pterocles gutturalis
TGCAAAGATACACCTCAACTACATTTGATTAATTCCCTGGGGTACAATCCAGACATGGCAGCAAGAAGCTGCAAGCCATACAGTAGGATATTCTGGGTATATGGTGAATTCTGTGATGCCACAGTTGCATTTCTAATCAGTGCCTGGATATCCAATTTAAAGTCAGGTCCTGCATTTTTTCACCACAGACACTACAAGGCAGAAAGCGTCGCTAGTTATTTTTAAAGATGGTTTTGCAGTATTAATACGAAAAGCACTGAACAGACTAAAACTGGCTCATTCTTAGGTTTCACATAGCGGGAGCACATGTTCAGACTGCAAGATGAAAAGCTGCTACAGCTGCAGTTTCATAAACAGCTGGGCTAATCTAAGCTGGAAGTTCTCATTTTCCATGATTATCCTTCTCCCCTTCATTGAATCCAGGGTTGTTCAGACCTGTGAGTTGCTCCAATTCCCTAAGAAGCTGAAAATTACCCATTGGGGGGGTGCTTTGTTGTTTTTCAGCTTTATATTCTTCCAAGTTAGAGAACTGAAGCACCTCACAATTACCCCAGACAATCAAACTGCAGCCTGCAGTTATCAAGCAATAAAACTGGATTCTGCCCATTTCTAAAAATCTGACCTGGTATAAAATAATACCCACAGAAGAGCACTGCTGAAATTTTCTATTTCATTTTACTTGCCTGATTAGCAGTCTCACTCACCAATTATCTGGTGGACATTTGTAGCTTTCAGGCCCATTAGATCAGGCAATTGATCTATGATGATCTCTCTTTCTGCTGTGTGCTTATGCACACGTTCAATACTGCGTCTTTGCCAGTCTGTCCAATAAACGTAGTCTCCCAACAACGTGAATCCAAATATATGAGGCAGCTTGTCTTCCACCAGAACTCTTCTCCCAGTTCCATCAGCATTCATGACCTACGGATATACATAAACACAAACTTACTACATACACAGAATAATTCTGTCACTATTTATCAGAGATTAATTAACTAGCTGCACCCCACTTAGACTTCAAATTATAAAATAATCTAGCCATGAAAATGCTATCAATGTTACACAGCAGTCTAATAAAAAAGACTGTATTTCAACAGGTGCTTATTCTAAAAGCCACAGAGGATCTCTTATGTATAAGGCTAGTCTCATAAGCAGATCATACGTCTTATTTACTTTAGGAACTAATATTATCTGTGCCTGTTAGACGTTGCCCAGCTCTCTTGTTTCTGAGTTGTGTCTCTTGGTTTAGTTTTAAATGGGAGACATGAACAGAGACATGCTTACAGCATCAAGGAGTCTTGGCTCAGCACCTTGTAGTCCATGGTCCCTCCCAAATGAGCTTTGCCCAGGTTACAGATAGCAACAAGAGGAGGCTTCACATAAATTCCGGGAGGCAAATACTGACTGAAGATCTACAGAATAGGTTTATATTCCCAAGTCTGAATAAAGAACCAGTTTTACATTCTTCAAAATTGAGTGGTTTTTGTACTAGAAGGAACACTAATAGCCTGTAAATAATTGTATGCCTTTGATCAAGACATTTGAATTTACTGTGTCATTTTTCTCTACTGCTAAAAAGAAGTAATACCTAACTTCCTCAAAGAGGCACTGAAAGGATTAATTAAACATATGTACGCATGTTCAACTGATCAAGTACCTTATGACTGCCAAGTATTTTTATAAAAAGTACCATAGTGACAGTAGTGAAGTGTCTTGTGTTTTAAGAGAAGCTTAAAAATTATTCAGCACTGCAATTTCACGGAAAATTTCCTTCTGAAATATTTCTGTTTGTTTCAAGTTTACAGTTTAAATTTATAGCACATATACTACCCTTCCAAAGAAAGGAAAAACACACCAAGATTAATGTAAAAATTTTCCAAAACAATGTGATTCACAAAATTCAAAGTAGCATACTAATCCCTGAAACATAAAAACATCTTTCCCACCAGCCAAAGATGTTCCAAGTTAAGGACTGGAAAAAGGGAGATGTACTAAATCACTGTTTTCAAATCTCTCTTACTTGCTTTGGTGGAATTAAGGCAGGCATAGACAAGTCTGTATGATTTCCCACTCTTCCCCTATCTCAAACCAAAAGACTTGTGCAATGACAACTTACAGGATCGATTGTTTTAATAACTCCGGCAAGACTCATGATGTTTTGTGGTCAGAAGAATTTCCTAGCTCACAAGAAATGAGAAGGCTAGTTTGGAGCAACTCCTACCTTTTGCCTACCCAAGCACAGATGGGGAAGGAGGAAAGGAATAGAGAAACAGAACTGAAACCCATACCTTACTCAGCATACAGTATATTGTGTACATTAATAAAATATTTTTAAGTTCCCTAAAAAAGTGGAAGAAAATGCTATAGTCTTCACAATAATTCAATTTCTCCTGTCATGTTCCCTGTCATAAACTTCCTGACATTACTGCATTTACTCTCAGTATGTTAGAATGGGAATCAAATCTTTATGTGCACATTTCCTACAGAAAAATGGAAGGGGCCCTACATACCTACTGGTTTGTAGGAATAAGCTCCACATCTACTTTTTTAAAAAAAGCTCATAGTTACTCTGTGGAACTGGCTTACCAAAAAATCTTCAGTCTAGTATTGCACACAGCATGCTTCTACAAATGTAATTACGCACACGCATCATAAAAATAAGATCAGCGCTACTTGGCAAATTTTTTTTTTTTCCCTGCGTTCTCACTAAGATCCTTTAGAAAGTCAAGCACGGTACTTGCAGCTTCACTCTGCTTTATGGTGCATTTACCATCCTAAAGCTGTAACTTATGTCCTTTACACTGATAACCAAATCCAAACACAGCCTTTCCTATCGCAGATTGTTTAGCTGGGCTCAGAGCCCAGCACAATTGCCTAATTTCTGGACTTCCTTTTGACAACAAGCTCTGCTATTCCATTTATCCTACTTCAGAAAATTTCAGCATCTGCTGGCTCTCTAAATTCCTAGCAGCACGCCTCTTGCACTCTGTTTTGATGAATGAGGTTGCTAAACAACAGACTAACGGTTAACTTTGGAACCAGGGACACAGATCTAACATCTGTAAGATAAACTGTGAGTTACGGCCCTTAAGCCCACCATCCCTTCAAGAAACCATCACCACCACCAAGCAAAACTGATCATACCCCTTTTGTCCACCACCCCTTTTCCAACCATAACAGTCATCTCACATTTCTGCAATGACTTGTTTCCCACTCCCCCTTAAACTACAGAGATGAGCCATTTGCTTGCAACTAATTAATGGATGGCAAATAGTGCTTGCTAAGCAGACCAAACAGATACACAGAATGGATGGACACTGCAAAGTGAACCCACTAAAGCCACACAGTAATAACCATTAAAACATCACTATCACAAAACAGTATCTTTAGATACTACACTTTTCGCCTTGTATTCGTGAAAGGAAGAAACTTCTGCATTTAAGGGGGTGCTTAACTACCGCTGTCCAACTAAGCTTCCTCTTATTCTGAAAGAAAGTCAAGAAAAGAGAAGGAAGGACTTAAGGAGTATCTGCTTTTAATCAGTTTCTGTTTTGCCACGTACAGGTCATTTTGAAAGACAACTTCACGTCACCTAGACAAACCATGGGCCTATCCAGAAGTACTTGCAGATACCTGTCACTCTGTTCCCACTGCAGTCTTACCTGAGCACATCTGTGCAATATTACTTCATATAAACATCTGCCCATTAGCAGCTGGGTACCACCATATGAATAGTTCCATGGCACCACATTGTCTGCGTTTTAGGAGATCTGAATGGAATTTTATCAACAGGCTATAGAAGCAAACAGTCTGGTGTAACGCAAAAGGAAAGTGGCAAGGGATGCAGAGATGATAGATATAATAAGCACAAGGAAAAACAAAAAAACATTAATCAACCAATTCCAAAGGATTTCAGCATCATCTTTTCACATACTGAAATTCAGGCGACAACCAAGTCCCAGCAAATACTGCTTTATGCATTCATACTCCTTCTCCAGCCCTACACGGATCAGCTCATCACAGTGAAGCCTACCCCCACAGAATCCCCCATACGAGAAACCCAACTTCTGCTGCTATGAGGCAGTGACTCCTTTGGTTTATGCTGTTTTAACCACAACGCGGTGTGGGGTTTCACATTCTGAAGCCATTCTGAAATACTGCAAACCACAGTGAGAATACAGACTACAACAGGAAACAGATGTGGTGCAACCACAAACACTACCTTTACTGAAAGAGCGAGCAGCTCCATGAAAAAAATGAAACTAAGTACAAAAATTGAATGGCCTCAGAAAAAATACCAGATATCCTGCCCATAGGATAAGGGCTTTGCTTATCCTAGAACAATAATGAATGCAACTATGGGCCTTGTGAAAATACAGTTTACTCAAAATAAATGAATTAATGCTCAAAATGTGGTCATATTTTAAGATGCTGTACCTAATGGTCAGTAAGAACAGTAAAAAACAAACAAACCAACTTTGAAGTATCAACTTCTATTTTAAAATTACAGACCGGGTTGCATAGCAATCCTATTCTAACCATAGCAAACCAATTCTAAGGGTCTGTTGCTGCCAGACACCCTGTATTCAATTCGCTCTTGAATACTAGTAATAACTACGATGAATAGGCTAATGCACTGAATTTACCTTTCTGATAATCTGGTGTTTGAACGTACAATAGTTTACACTTGTAATGGGATTGGTTTGAGTCTAGCCCTCAATCATCATACCTACCTAATCTGTGAAAATAACGTTCAGCTCTGGTTAAGAGCTCGTGCAGGAGCCCTGGCAAAGCTACGCAGGGCCCCAAACAGGACCAGCAGTCTGTGCAGGTCTACCAGACCAAGGCCAGCGGCAGCAGAGACTAGGCAGGTGTACACTAGCTTATATCCACAGCACTGGGTAGATGCTAGTAATAGGAATGGTTTGTCCCTATCGGTCCATAGTTAGATTAACATCAAATGCAGGAGCCTGGTTCTACAAGGTGCTGTGCAGCCTCCGTACTGATGACTCCAGGATGAGAAGACAGCACGCAGGCACTGGAAAAAATACACTTTCCAGTTCAAATCTAGGAGACTGTCACACAAAGCTGATACGATTTACTAATCATTAACCTAGTGCCATAAGCAGTGTGATAACGTGCAAACCATTACCTTTCATCTTAACTCACGAGCATGGTTTAATTTGGGATGTAGAACCACAAAGTCATAGACCAGTCCAGGTTGGAGGAGACCTTGAAAGATCACCTGGTCCAAGCTTTTGTGGGAAGAAGAGCCTAGATGAGATTATCTAGCACCCTGTCCAACCACATACTGAAATCTTGCGGTGATGGGGACTACACCACATCCCTCGGGAGGTTACTCCAGTGAATGATTGTTCTCACTTTAAAATATTTCTTTCTTCTATTGAGATGAAACCTCGCCCAGTTCAACTTGTACCCATTGTCCCTGTCCTCTCCATGCAGCTCCTCCTGAAAGGAGAGCCTCTGTCCTCCTTGTAGCTGCCCTTTAAGTACTAAGAAACTGTGATGAGGTCCCCCTTGAGCCTTCTCTCCTCCTGGGAGAAAAGACCTAAATCCTTCAGTCTTTCCTCACAGGGCAAGTTCTCCAGCCCTTTGATCATCTTTGTGGCCCTCCTTTGGGCCCTCTCCAGCCTGTCTGCATCTTTTTTGAACTGTGGGGACCAGACCTGGATACAGTACTCCAGGTGCAGCCTGACAACCGCTGAGTAGAGTGGGATGATCTTGTCTTTATCTCTGCTAGTAATGCCCCTGTAGATGCAGCCCAGGATCCAATTTGCTTTTGTTGCTGCAGCAGCCAACTGGACTCTTGTTCAGCTTGTTGTCCACCAGGACCTCCTGGTCTCTTTCAGCAAGGCTGCTCCCCAGCCACATAGATCCTAGCCTGTACTGGGCTCATGAGTTATGTTATCCCCTGTGTAGGACCTCACACTTGTCTTTGTTAAACTTCACATAGTTCTTGCTAGCCCACTCTTCCAGCCTGTCCAGGTCTCTCTGTAAGATGGCTCTCCCTTCTGACATGTCCAACTCACCACCTAGTTTAGTGTCATCAGCAAACTTGGCGAGGGTGTTTTCAATTCCATCATCCAGATCATTTATGAAGATACTGAACAGCATGGGGCCCAGTACAGTTTCTTGAGGGACCCCACCTGCGACAGGCTGCCAGCCTGAGTAAAAAGCACTGATCACCACCATCTAAGTGCAGCCTGTGAGCCAATTCCCTGCCCATCTCACAGATCACCCATCCAGTCTCTATCTTGACAGTTTGTCTAGGAGGAGGCTGTGGGAAACAATATAAAACGCTCTGCTGAAGTCCAGGTAAACAACATCCACTGCTCTCCCCATATTGACAGAAAATGTTATTTTGTTGTAGAAGGTGACCGGGTTGGTCAGGTGTGATTTGCCCTTGGTAAATCCATGTTGGCTTTTCCCAATCACTTGCTTCATTTGGCTTTTGATAGTTTCTAGAAGGACTCATTCCATTACTTTCCAGGGACTGAAGGAAGACTAATAGGTCTGTAGTTTCCTGGGTCCTCTTTTGTGCCTCCTCTTTCGGATATAGTTATAAATAATTAGGGAGCAGGTAAGTATCATGCGTACTAAGCTCTCTCTCAGAATGACTGAGCAGAGGAAGTACATAATCTAAAATTTATAAACAACGGTGACTAACTCTGTATCTTCAAAAAATTAAAGATTACCTACAAGAGTGGACTAGGCATCTGTAATGAACTGAAAGCACCCAACCACACTACAAGATGCTGCCAGAACTTTATTTATCTCACAAATACACACACATCAGTGAAACAAAAACCAAAAAACCCCAAACAACTTAACCCAATAAAGCCCATCAACTGCTTTAATTTCAGACACAAATATCTCATAAAAAAATATTAAGAACAACTTAAACATAGGTCCTGCTTTTAAAAACTGACAGCCAGTTTTTGGACAAACAACGGAGACCTCAGCTACTGATTCCCGAACTTCACCACTTTTTCCAGTACCAGCTTCCTGATCCTCAGAGAGGCAAGGAGACCTCACTTATTATATGGGACCTCAATTGCCCTGCTCATGTACTACTGCCATCACTGTACCAGCTCTACTAAGTTTCTAGCAGTGACCACAGCTGGAAACCACCTCTCCCCACCAACTCAAAGGAAGGATGCAATTGTAGCTTTTAGCTTAATTCTGGAAGCAGAAGGAAAAGGATAGTGTTCTGACTCGGTGGCAATGTTTTGCATGTCACGTGTCCCACAAACGCAGAACACGCTAGCTTGTTGTTTCCTTGGTACATGTTGACATATATTCTCAGATACATAGTCACAGTTTACCTTACAGCATGGAAAAAAAAAAAAAACCCAGCCATTTGTCACAGAAATGTCGCAGGAAAAAAACGTAGACTCTTCCTAACCAGACCATAAACTCTTGAGTCATTCTAACAACAAATTTGGTTTCTTGCAATAGTTTCAAAACCAGCAGAGAAACATTAGAAAGCATTACCACCTTCACAAGTTCCACATGAGTCATGTTAATACACTCTTATCAGTACAACTAAAAACAATGAAGTGAAAAAGTCAATTTCTCATGAGTTTGATCATTAACACTGATCTGCATAAGATGATTGCAGGGAAGTATTACTGCAAGACAGCTGTGCAATACTGAATTCAATACATATATCCTGGATATTATACATATATCCTGGTTATTTCAATATACCATGGTAAAAGATCTTCAATGAGGCCTGTATTATACCTGACATAGTTTAGGAGTATTCAAGGTTTAGTCAGTTACTTCAGCCCTGATTACCCAATGATAGATACTTACAGGTGCTGTTTCTTGATGCAACACATACTCAGTTCACGACACTGCTAATCGAGGATACGACTGTTTCTCTTCCACTTAAATGCACATGAATCCTACTTTTTCACTTCAGAGAAGTGAAAAACAACATGAACTCATTACATTTATTTGGTTAAGGAAAAAAAGAAAACTGGGGCAGCATCTCTCTTAAAAAACAACTCTAAAAGATAGCGAGAACGCCTTCTGAACATTACATTAGCATTTTTTCAGACTGGGTTTGAGAACTATGTATTTTCAACTTGCTTCTTTAAGCAACATAAACAGAACAGAACGATTTTACTGTTATGGCTGCAGTAATATCATACAATTAACACATATCTACTATAAACCAGCAGCTCTAAGAGAGGGATATCTTGTCTAAATTTCCAGTTTCTTAGTCTTCCCCTCTAAAAGTCCTCTGTGACTGACCAACTGAAACTTTAAACTCAACTGGATATAATTAGTCCATCAGTGTCATTAACTTACTGTTAACAGTATTTTCCCTCAATTCCAATACGTTAAGGAATGTTTCAGATATGAAATGGGAAGTCATCTCTTCACTGCACAGTAATCCTGACAAATCAGCAAAAGGGATACCTGGAACCCTTCACATTTGCTTCAGAAACCAAATGCCTCCAGCCAACTCTACTATTTCTTACTGTTAATTGTCTTATAATAGCCATTACCAATTTCTAATTTAACAGTTCCCCAGCACCCTCCATTTCCTTTTGAGCTCTCATCATTTTTCCAAAGAAATCAAAATATATTTTTCCTGAGCATGGATAATATTCCTAATAGGACTGCAGTGAAGATAAATACGTAAAAACAGAACAGAGATTAACTTCATAAATAGCCCTTTCTATCATGCTACAGGCACTGTTACAAGCTCATTTCTTTCACAATAGGACAACTTTCCCAGCTTGCTGATCAATCAATGCCAAAACCAGAATTGTTTTCTTAGCAATCCAATTTAATTTTAGAAACAATTGGCTGGATTTTCAGTGCAACGGCTCAAGTCAGCTGAAGTGACAAGCAGGAAGGGAAAGGAGTTTACAGCCATTGTGACAATCAAATATGACATCTCCTAGGCAATCTCACGCAATACAAAAAAAACCCCTGCATTTGTAAAGAACAGGCTAAGACAAAAAATGGAGCTGAAATGATGAACAGGATGTGAAGAGAGGTTTTCAAAACAAAAAAAGAGGCTCCTCTAAGAAGATTCAGTGTTAAAACAGGTAAATATAGATGCTTGGCTATGGAAATTAATTTTTGTACATTAATACATAGAGGGGAGCGGCAACAGTCAGAGGGTGTCTGTTACACGAACACAGTCTATACGGGTGCAAAGGAAACTAATTACTGTGACTTTGCAACTTACCTTTTGTCAACCAAGCCCTATGAGCAACCTACACACACTTCGCAGAAAGCAAAAGAGACTAGCCAAGACCAACCTGAACCCCACAGTGGTTTGGGGTTTAGTTTTATAAGATTAAGGTCAGCAACACAACTACTAATGCTCTCGAACACGGGCAAAAAAGCCTCTCTTCTCTCCTCTTCCTTCCCAAGGTACTTTCTTTCAGTACCTTGCCTCAGGAACTTTTTATTTTTAATTTGTTCTCTACCCAACTCAGTGCTTTCCAGACTCCTCCATAAGCAACTATAATCGGTTTTTTTGCAGAGGGAAAAAGATGTGGAAAGTTTTCTGCGCTTTTGGCAAGTCCAGGTGGTTCATGGAACAGTCCAATGAGTGACTCAGCCAGTGCAAAGCTGGGGGATGGCTCCAGGATACTTTCCACTTTTGGTGGCAGTAAGCTATTAAGTTGATTCAACTGCTCCCTTCGCTAAATCGCTCCAATTCCAAGGGACTCTGCATGTCCCAAAACTTGTTTTTTTCCACCATATACACTTACCAGCCTAACAAAAGGTATTAACTTTCCTACAATCCCTTTCTCACAGATCTTTGCAAAGTTACAACATCATAAACGGTATCAGAAAAAAAGTTTAGGTTAGGACTACAAAATTGCAGAGAGAAATAAAAAGCCTGTGTGAGGAAAGCTGAATAATTATTGAGAGAGATCACAAGGTCATGTGAATGCTTCTGAAGAAGGCCAGGTCCAAGATCGGTACAATCTTTTCTGTATGGTAATGCAACTAAGCTTGGGAGGAAAAGAAAAAAAAAAACACAACCCAGCCAGAATATTGCAGAGTAAGGGATAATAGCACACTGACAAACAGCACTCAGCTAAATCAGAAATGCAGAAGATAGCTCAGTATCTATTCACATAATTCCCCAGCTTGCCTTTAAATATTATTTTAAGCATGTCAGACTCAGTGAGGTCAGATGACGGCTCTAGTTATTTTAGTTTGAGGGACTTTTGTGTTTTCTGTTAGGTAACCAATACTGATTGCCAGTAGAGGCTTGTTACTTTCTAGATGAGACAACAGTGTAAATTAAAACACAATTTCCTAACTCCAACAGGAAAAATCCAGGAAGCACGTACAACACATTAGTGGGATCCAAAGTTTGTACTGTACTTCAATCAACTCCATGCCAGGCCATCGGGAGCTACAAGGTTCACAGAGCTATCATTAGCAAAACAGGACTGCTCATCTGCAAGCAAGGCTTGTAGGAAACATCTCTGAATTTCCAACATGGAAAGTCTCAGTCAGCCTGCACTGACGTAATCGACAACCAAGTCTAAGAAAGCTACACTTTTAACAATAATGTGCACAAAGATTGCAGAAGCCAGCTCAAATGTGTCTTGAGTGTGGGCGTCTTGCCTCTGACATGGCTGCTCCATTAACAGAAAATAATAGGTGCTTTTAGAGTAAGACTCATCCAATCTATTACAAACAGCTACTTTAGGGTAAAGTAAGCCACACCACAGAAGTGCTGATTTCTCACGTTTTCAAGAAAGGCAACTTAAGGCAACTTACTGAGCTGATGATCTCTATGTCTCATTAGATGAAAACCACTCACAGATCACAGGGAGAAATGCAGATCTACGACACAAGAACTATTTTAAAACTGAATGTCTGTCTTCACATTAACTTTTAGGGCAGTAATTTCACTTCTTAGAAAAATGCCATGTCTGGTACCCAGATCACAGAGTCAGGTTAGTCTTGGACAAGAGTTCTGGCTGTATCTACCCAAAACCTTCCCTCGGTGCCCTCTTTCTGCTGTGAAGTGTTGGGGACCTCTCCTTGTTCCACTAAGGATGACAGCCTGTTGACAGCAGATCCCTCAGGACTTCTCTGAAAACTCGTCAGCACAAGTGGTTTGTAATGGGTGTCTCAATAATTAAACTTTTCACATTTCAGTTTTATTTAGATATTCTCAATTTATGAAAGGCAACAAAAAGTTGACTTTTTATTGTTCCTGAATTGAAACTGGCATGGATGTTTTAAATATGTTTCTTCCTTGTTACTTTTATATTAAAAAACTTTGTACAGCTGCAAAAGATATATACCTAAGCAACAATTCTGTAGTACCATGCTCAAAAGCCAAAGCAAAAAAGCTATTTAACTTTTTTTAGGTGTTTTGTTTTTTTTTTTAATAATACCAAGCTTACAATGCCAGGAAGTCCTGACTCAGCATTTTGGGTCCACAGATAAGAGGCCACTCAAATGCTTGTATCCAGCACTTTGACAGTTAGTCGACTTTACTAATATGTGCTCTGTTGTCATTTGTTTGCTTTTGTGGTCCTATCTTGGTCTGCATATGAAATTTAATTCTTCCCTAAGTTCATAAGAAATATTCCCCAAATTGAACCAATACAAAGTATGGACTAATTTTTTTTTTATAATAAGTACTTACTCCACTACTTATTTCAATAATCTATCATTTTTCTTAATGCAGGTGTTAAATAGCTAGAAATTAGCTAAAAAAGTAAGCTTTAAATTTCTGAAACTGGGACAGAGGAAAGGGATCTGCCCCTACCGTCCGCAGCACATCTTGTTCTTTGTTGAATGAAGTTCCCAAGTGCCACAACTACCCAAACCAGGTGGATAATGCATTGTGACCAAAAATAACAGTAAAGCAACTTCAAATATTTTTTTCAACTACCTTACTTCTCATACCTGCAAAAGCTTAATGAAAGTACACAAAGGCAACTGTGTTCAACAGCTAGGAATTCAATGGTTTCTGCTTCTCAATTTTCAAACCGCTGCTTCAAACTAAGGTGGATGAGGTAGGATCAGTAATCAGCTTTTACAAATCATCAGCATTCACAATACAAAGACTCATGCTATGAGACAAAATTTCTCAGTCAGAAAATAAACGGTGAATGCTTAGAAAACAAAATTTCCTCATTAGGGTGGCAGTAAAATTGAGGGAGTTGTCAGCGGAGGAAAATGTAGCCTTGCAATTTCAGGATTAGAATATGAATTAGAGCATTCTCTGGATGCCAAGCTATTAGCTCTAGGGTCAAAGACAAAAAGGCCCTCTCTGTTCAAGATTTTTGTGCTCAAAAAAGTCTTAGCAGCATCCACTTTCTGTTGTCTGACAAGGCTGGGTTCTGAAGACTTGTGTGTACTTATGCTGAAAAACAGCAGGATGTAAGACTTCCCATATTAATCGTGAGGATTAGAGACAGTAATGCCAGGCGCAGCTAATAGATTTGGGAACGTAGAAAGACTTCTAGTTAGAGCTGCACTCAAAAATCACATAATGGTTGGATCTGTATAGGAAGCAGAAAGTCCTTTCTTTAAAGCTCACCACTAGTAGGTGTAAGTGGGTGCCATCTCTGGCTCAGAGAACGGAGAAGAGGAAGATGAATAAAGAAAAATTAAGCAAAACCGGAAAAATTGTGAAAAATCAGCTTGATCATCATTATTTTCTCTTAGCGCACATATACACACAGCCATTTATAGTTGCTTTATCAATATGAGCTTTGCTGACCGTTTTAAATCCAACCTATGTCTTAAAACAGGTAGCGTACGTGCTCAGAAGACAAATACTCACTTGAGCAGGAAAATGTAAGACCAATTCAACAGAGCAGATCATACATTTTTAACCTCATAGCACGGCAGGAAAATGCTTTAAACCTGTAGCAAGTCAATGAGAAATCTTCCCTACTGGTAAGCACAATAGCAGCCATCCATTTCAATAGAAGTTTATCAGCAGTGAAACCTGACCGAGATAAATGACAAAGCTGTTGAGCCACAGCCTGCTTCTGCCTGCTGCAGGCTGCCAGATAAAATGGGAACAAAAGCTCCCTGCTGTACCCCCTACCAGTCTCCATTAACCCCTGCTGATGCTTTATTATCGTCTGGGGGCTCCAGAACAACATAGCATGAATCAGTGTGTAAAAAATAAATAATAAAAGCTCGTATGTAGCACAAACAAACCAGAAACACAGCTTGCAAGAAACGTTCATTTTGGTAGCGCTGCGATTAATGGTTGTGAGGAATTCCACGTATTAGAATAAAAAGGAAAAAGCACAACATATGTCAAATCATGTATGAAAGACTACTTAAAGGCAATAGACTGCAAGTACACAAATGTGTTTCTCCTGCTTTTACCCCTCCTCCCAAATACATACAAACAAAGCAGGGACCAGGCATATATTGTGATGTCTTCATGTCCAATTCCAAGTTTCACCTTTCGACCCTATCACAAATATCCTCTTTGTTGCACCTCCTCCAGTGTCCTTTCTCCAAATGTAAGTTTAAATCATTTACTGAAGGTCAAAGCATCTTCTACCTGAACAGATATAAAAAATGGATGGGAAGGGCAGGGAAAGTGTTACAAATCTCCTCAGGATTCATGGTTGCCATAGGAGAGAAAAGCAGTGGGAGGAAAAGGGAAGACTAGAAATGTCAGTAATATTTTAGCTAGCATAGATTTAGATAGTGTCATTCCAGCCCGAGATCCCTGTAGCCTACCATAACAAAGTTAATCTCTCATAAAAGATTACAGAGAGACCACACAAGATCCTCAGGAAAATTCACTAAGATTCATTCCTAAAGAAACTCACCACTACATTTGCATTACTCGGCACATGCGGGACCGGGGGAGGTCTGCTTTAGAGTGAACCATTCTCTTGAATGAACACCCCCTCTTCATCCTATAGAGCCTTTCCACACTTTACTAATTACAGAAGGTGTACTGAACTCGCACTCTGATCTATCACTATCAGAGGTCATCGATTTTCAACCCTTTCTGCCCCTCTGAAGTTCAGTTAGCAATCAGCAGTATTACACCTAAGGAAGAACACGAAGTTGTTCCTAAAGCCAATGCAACAAGCTAACAGAATAGACTCCCCAAACCTTCAAGGAACAGAATGGCCTCCAGACAGGAAAAGAGAGAGGCTGTAAGGGTTCAACCCAAAGGTCCACCCATCCCAGTATCTTGTCTCAGAGAATAATCAAAACTTTCACTTCCAGAGCAGCATAATAAAGCAAATACAGACTGAAACTTTCCAAGAAGTATTTTTCATTCTGCAGCAATTTACAGTTCAGTGATTTGTCGTTCAGAAGGCAGTTCTATTTTCTAGTAAACTGCAGTGAAATTCCCTTCCACAGACTTACGCAGTCTTCCCAGTAGCACATGTAAGCTTTTAACATCCACAATAATTTCCACGCGGTTTGAAGAATGATCTGCTTTTGTTTGTTCTGCACCCATCACCTGCCAGTATAATTTCAAATGCCAATTTCTTCTATCAAAAAAGGTGTGTGTGGGGAAGTCCTGGTCACCTCGTACATAATTTTCTTGATTTTATAGATCTACCATATACCCCTACCATAACACCTTCTGCAATTAAAAAAAAAAAAAAAAATCCAAAAACCAACCCAAATCCTCAGCCAAAACTAAAATAAAAAAAAATAGAAAAAAAAAAATTCTGGGAGAATTTCTTCCCTGTTGCTTTAAAGGTTTTAGCCAGGCTTTTTTCAAGATTTTACGCACATTGATAAGAGTTAACAAATATTAACTTCTTTAAAAAAAGCAGCAGCAGTAAAGTCATACTCTAATGCTTGGAGCTTCATAGGAAAAAAAATAACAAGTAATTCTGAAAGTTTAAGATGATAAATCTTCTCAGATGCCTTCCACAGACTTTACATGACAACCTGGAAGCAACTCATTCTGCTGGCTCACACTGGTTTAAAAACAATGAAATGGAAATTGTTCCAGCAGAATTTGTGCCAGATCAGATATCTTCTGTCCTGCCACAAACATTGTAACGTTGGCATAAACATTATATCGTGTTCTAGCCAGTTTGACAGAATCGCAGCAATGAGCTCAGGCCTCATCTAGATCAAAATTTCTATCACAAATTGATCCAGCACTGAACACAATCATTATTAATGAATATCAAACTCCAGTCTGCATAAGACTGAAGTGCATGAAAATGCCCAGCTTTCCTTTTGCAAAATACATTCAAGTCCGTGCTCAATCTGTTATAAATAAATCTCTAAGCATACATAAGACTCTTTTACCCCTCTTTTCTCAGAGCTGATATAACGTTAGGTGAATAGTACACTATAAATCTGTTTTTCAGGACAAAGAAAACCATGCTCCCTGAGGCCCTCCCAAGGAGTGCTTCAAAGCAACTCACCTTGCAGGACTGGAGTTACTTTGACTCTGAAGGAGAACAGTTATGTGACCTTCCAGTGCAAGACTATGACTTCACATTGAGCCCTGTATCCCTGAAGACCCAGAGGAAGTCAGGACAAAGGAGGAGTTTGCCTTGGTAGATGAAGACTGGGTTAAGGAGCGGTTAAGTAAGCTGGACACCCATAAATCCATGGGTCCTGATGGGATGCACCCGCGGGTGCTGAGGGAGATGGCAGAAGTCATTGCTAGACCACTCTCCATCATCTTTGGTAAATCATGGGAAATGGGGGAGGTCCCTGAGGACTGGAGGAAAGCGAATATCACTCCAGTCTTCAAAAAGGGCAAGAAGGAGGACCTGGGTAACTATAGACCGGTCAGCCTCACCTCCATCCCTGGAAAGGTGATGGAACAACTTATTCTTGATGCTGTCTCCAGGCATATCAGGGATAAGAAGGTCATTAGAGGCAGTCAACACGGCTTCACCAAGGGGAAGTCATGCTTGACCAACCTGATAGCCTTTTATGAGGACATTACCAGGTGGATAGATGATAGTAAAGCAGTAGATGTGGTCTGTCTCGATTTCAGTAAAGCATTTGACACTGTCTCCCACAGTATCCTCGCGGCTAAACTGAGGAAGTGCGATGTGAGATGGATTGTGAACTGGCTGGAGAAAAGAAGCCGGAGAGTTGTGGTGAATGGGATGGAGTCTAGTTGGAGGCCTGTAACTAGTGGAGTCCCCCAGGGTTCGGTATTGGGACTAGTACAATTCAATATATTCATCAATGCCTTGGATG